>NW_017190905.1:0-11046 GCF_001704415.2 Capra hircus
TTCAAGCCGAGGACGACTCACACGTGGCAGGTTGGACAGCCCTGTGGGAAAGCTCGTGGAAAGCCTCATGGAAAGCCTCGAGGGGAAAGCCACAGATCCCTTGATCCACGCGAAGGGAACGTGACACTGCTGCTACAGCTCGGGAGGGAAAGCGCACGTGCATGCCCCACTCGAGACGAGGACTGACTCCCCTGGGAGACTCCAGAAGTACCCCAAGATCCATGTCAGCACTGGCAGAGGAAACCTCAGTTCCGGCACTGACTCCACACAAGGTTTGGCCCCGGCATCGACGGGAGAGAATCCCGAGAGGCCCCCGAGCAATTCGCATGGGGAGTGGCCTTTTCTGAGGCCCCCAGAGCGGGTCCGTTGAGGTCCCCGTCGTAAGTCGACAGCACCTGCCCTATCTCGAGAAAATCCAGGAGGTAGTCCCCTCCAGGCGAGATGAGGCCCATTTCCGCTGAGGCGACTGGAAGCTAATCACCCTAATCTCTGGAACTTCCAAAGGGTCCTTCACAGCCTTGCTGCAACTCAAGAAGTTCCCCGACATACCCGTCTCCACTCAAGAGGAAGCACGAGAGTCCCGCCCACATCCAGAGGGGCCCCGTTTCCGCCTCCTAGCTCGAGAGGAGGGATCCTTTCCTTGCGTGGTCGGCAAAAGAATTCCCGGCGTTCCCGTCTGCATCTCAGGAGGAGGCGCTCTCCACAGGAAAGGCGAGAGGAAATCCAGGGTCGTGCCACCATTCCCAGAGTCCCCAAGATGTCTCAGTCCATTCCAGGGAAACCTGTTTTCCCTGCACTGCCTCGACATTTCAAGCCGTGGATCGACTCACATCACGGTGGCACGTGGGACAACCATGTGGGAAAGCCTCGTGGGAAAGCCTCATGTGAAAGCCTCCAGGAAAAGCCACAGATCCCTTGATCCACGGGAAGGGAACGTGACACTGGCTGCTACAGCTCGGGAGGAAAGCGCACGTGCATGCCACCAATCGGAGACGAGGACTGACTCCCCTGCGGAGACTCCAGAAGTACCTCAAGGTCCATGTCAGCACTGGAGAGGAATCCTCAGGTTCCGGCACCGAATCCACACAAGGTCTTAGGCCCCGGCATCGACGGGAGAGAAATCCCGAGAGGCCCGCGAGCAACTCGCATGGGGACTGGCCTTTCCTGAGGCCACCAGAGCGGGACTCTGAGGTCCCCATCGTAAGTCGAGAGCACCTGCAGAAACTCGAGAAAATCCAGGAGGTTCTCCCCTCCAGGCGAGATGAGGCGCATTTTGCTGAGGCGTCTCGAAGGCTAATCACATCTAACATCTGGAACTTCCAAAGGGTCCTTCACACCCTTGCTGCAACTCAAATAATTCACCGACATACCCGGCTCCACTCGAGAGGAAGCACGAGAGTCCCGCCAACATCCAGAGGAGCCCCGTTTCCGCCTCCTAGCTCGAGAGGAGGGAATCCTTTCCCTCCTGGTCGGGAAAGATTCCCGGCGTTCCCGTCGCATCTCAAGAGGAGGCGCTCTCCACAGGAAAGGCGAGAGGAACTCCAGGGTCGTGCCACCATTCCCACAGTCCCCCAGATGTCTCAGTCCATTCCAGGGAAACCTGTTTTCCCTGCACTGCCTTGACTTTCAAGCCGAGGATCGACTCAAACCACGGTGGCACGTGGGACAGCCCTGTGGGAAAGCTTCGTGGGAAAGCCTCGAGGGGAAAGCACAGATCCCTTGATCCACGGGAAGGGAAGCGCGACACTGCAGCTACAGCTCGGGGGAAAGCGCAGGTGCATTCCCCCAAACGAGACGAGGCCTGACTCCCCTGGGGAGACTTCAGAAGTACCCCAAGATCCATGTCAGCACTGGAGAGGAATCCTCAGGTTCTGGCACCGACTTCACACAAGGTCTTAGGCCCCGGCATCGACGGGAGAGGAATCCCGAGAGGCCCACGAGCAACTCGCATGGGGACTGGCCTTTCCTGAGGCCACCAGAGCGGGTCCCTGAGGTCCCCGTCGTAAGTACGAGAGCACCTGCCACAACTCGAGAAAATCCAGGAGGTTCTCCCCTCCAGGCGAGATGAGGCTCATTTCCGCTGAGGCAACTCGACGCTAATCACATCTAACATCTGGAACTTCCAAAGGATCCTTCACACCCTTGCTGCAACTCAAAGACTTCCCCGACATACCCGGCTCTACTCGAGAGGAAGCACGAGAGTCCCGCCCATATCCAGAGGAGCCCCGTTTGCGCCTCCTAGCTCGAGAGGAGGGATCCTTTCCCTGCGTGGTCGGGAAAGAATTCCCGGCGTTCCCGTCGCATCTCAAGAGGAGGCGCTCTCCACAGGAAAGGCAAGAGGAACTCCAGGGTCGTGCCACCATTCCCAGACTCCCCCAGATATCTCAGTCCATTCCAGGGAAAACCTGTTTTCCCTGCACTGACTCGACTTTCAAGCCGAGGATCGACTCACACCACGGTGGCACGTGGGAAAGCCCTGTGGGAAAGCCTCGTGGGAAAGCCTCGTGGGAAAGCCTCGAGGGAAAGCCACAGATCCCTTGATCCACGCGAAGGGCAGCGTGACGCTGCTGCTACAGCTCGGGAGGAAAGGGCACGTGCATGACCCCACTCGAGACGAGGACTGACTCCCCTGGGGAGACTCCAGAAGTACCTCAAGATTAATGTCAGCACTGGGAGAGGAATCCTCAGGTTCCGGCACCAACTCCACACAAGATCTTAGGCCCCTGCATCGACGGGAGAGGAATCCTGAGAGGCCCCCGAGAAACTCGCATGGGGACTGGCCTTTCCTGAGGCCACCAGTGCGGGTCCCTGAGGTCCCCATTGTAAGTCGAGAGCACCTGCCGCAACTCGAGAAAATCCAGGAGGTTCTCCCCTCCAGGCGAGATGAGGCCCATTTCTGCTGAGGCGTCTCGAGGCTGAATCACACCTAAACTCTGGAACTTCCAAAGGGTCCTTCACACCCTTGCTGCAACTCAAGAAGTTCCCCGACATACCCGTCTCCACTCGAGAGGAAGCACGAGAGTCCCGCCCACATCCAGAGGAGCCCCGTTTGCGCCTCCTAGCTCGAGAGGAGGGATCCTTTCCTGCGTGGTCGGGAAAGAATACCCAGTGTTCCGTCGCATCTCAAGAGGAGGCGCTCTCCACAGGAAAGGCGAGAGGAACTCCAGGATCGTGCCACCATTCCCACAGTCCCCCAGATGTCTCAGTCCATTCCAGGGAAATCTGTTTTCCCTGCACTGACTCGACTTTCAAGCCGAGGATCGACAAACACCACGGTGGCACGTGGGACAGCCCTGTGGGAAAGCCTCGTGGAACGCCTCGTGGGAAAGCCTCGAGGGAAAGCCACAGATCCCTTGCTCCACGTGAATGGAAGCGTGACACTGCTGGAACAGCCCGGGAGGAATGCGCACGTGCATGCCCCCACTCGAGACGAGGACTGACTTCCCTGGGGAGACTCCAGAAGTACCCCAAGGTCCATGTAAGCAATAGTGAGGAATCCTCAGCTTCCGGCACTTTCTCGACACAAGGTCTTAGGCCGCAGCATCAACGGGAGAGGAATCCCGAGAGGCCCCGAGCAACTCGCATGGGGACTGGCCTTTCCTGAGGCCACCAGAGCGGCGTCACTGAGGTCCCCGTCCTAAGTCGAGAGCCCTACTGCCAACTCGAGAAAATTCCGGAGGTTCTCCCCTCCAGTCGAGATGAGGCCCATTTTCGCTGAGGTGTCTCGAGGCTAATCCACACCTAACCTCTGGAACTTCCAAAGGGTCCTTCGCACCCTTGCTGCAACTCAAGTAGTTCCCCATCATACCCGGCTCCACTCGAGAGGAAGCACGAAGAGTACCGCCCACATCCAGAGGAGCCCCGTTTCCGCCTCCTAGCTCGAGAGGAGGGATCCTTTCCCTGCGTGGTCGGGAAAGAATTCCCGGCGTTCCCGTCCCATCTCAAGAGGAGGCGCTCTCCACAGGAAAGGCAAGAGGAACTCCAGGGTCGTGCCACCATTCCCAGAGTCCCCCAGATGTCTCAGTCCATTCCAGGGAAACCTGTTTCCCCTGCACTGCCTCGACTTTCAAGCCGAGGATCGACTCACACCACGGTGGCACGTGGGACAGCCCTGTGGGAAAGCCTCGTGGGGAAAGCCTCGAGGGAAAGCCACAGATCCCTTGATCCACGCGAAGGGAAGCGTGACACTGCTGCTACAGCTCGGAAGGAAAGCACACGTGCATGCCCCCACTCGAGACGAGGACTGACTCCCCTGGGGAGACCTCCAGAAGATACCCCAAGATCCATGTCAGCACTGGAGAGGAATCCTCAGGTTCCGGCACCGACTCCACACAAGGTCTTAGGCCCCGGCATCGACGGGAGAGGAATCCCGAGAGGCCCCCGAGCAACTCGCATGGGGACTGGCCTTTCCTGAGGCCACCAGAGCGGGTCCCTGAGGTCCCCGTCGTAAGTCGAGAGCTACCTGCCATACTCGAGAAAATCCAGGAGGTTCTCCCCTCCAGGCGAGATGAGGCTCATTTCCGCCTGTGCGTCACGAGGCTAATCACATCTAACACCTGGAACTTCCAAAGGGTCCTTCACACCCTTGCTGCAACTCAAGAAGTTCCCCGACATACCCGTCTCCACTCGAGAGGAAGCACGACGAGAGTACCGCCCACATCCAGAGGAGCCCCGTTTCCCCCTCCTAGCTCGAGAGGAAGGATCCTTTCCCTGCGTGGTCGGGAAAGAATTCCCGGCGTTCCCGTCGCATCTCAAGAAGAGGCGCTCTCCACAGGAAAGGCGAGAGGAACTGCAGGGTCGTGCCACCATTCCCTGAGTCCACCAGATGTCTCAGTCCATTCCAGGGAAACCTGTTTTCCCCTGCACTGCCTCGACTTTCAAGCCGTAGGATCGACTCAACCACGGTGGCACGTGGGACAGCCCTGTGGGAAAGCCTTGTGGGAAAGCCTCTGGGAAAGCCTCGAGGGAAAGCCACAGATCACTTGATCCTCGCGAAGGGAAGCGTGACACTGCTGATACAGCTCTGGAGGAAAGCGCAACGTGCATGACCCCACTCGAGACGAGGACTGACTCCCCTGGGGAGACTCACATTCAGAGGAACCCCGTTTCCGCCTGGCAGCTCGAAATGAAGGATCCTATCCTGCTTAGTCAGGAAAGTTTTTTCGGCGTTCCCTTGGCATCTCAAGAGCAAGGGCTCTCAATAGGAAAGGCGAGAGGTACTCCGGGGTCGTGCCACCATTCGAAGAGTCCCCCCAGATGTCTCAGTCCATTTCAGAGGAACCTGTTTTCCCTGCACTGCCTCGACTTTCAAGCCGAGGATCCACTCACACCATGGTGGCACGTGGGACAGCCTGTGGGAAAGCCTCGTGGGAAAGCCTCGAGGGAAAGCCAAAGATCCCTTGATCCCCACGACGGGAAGCGTGACACATCTGCTACACTGTCCCTGAGGTCACGGTCTTATGTCGAGAGCACCTGCCGCAACTCGAGAAAATCCAAGGAGGTTCTCTGCTCCAGTCTAGATGAGGCCCATTTCTCTGCGGCGTCTCGAGAGTAATCACACCTAAACTCTGGAACTTCCCAAAGGGTCCTTCACACCCTTGCTGCAACTCAAGAAGTTCCCCGACATACCCGTCTCCACTCGAGAGGAAGCACGAGAGTCCCGCCCACATCCAGAGGAGACCCGTTTCCGCCTCCTAGCTCTTGAGGAGGGATCCTTTCACTGCGTGTTCGGGAAAGAATTCCCGGCGTTTCCCGTCGCATCTCAAGAGGAGGCGCTCTCCACAGGAAAGGCGAGAGGAACTCCAGGGTCGTGCCACCATTCCAGAGTCCCCCAGATGTCTCAGTCCATTCCAGGGAAACCTGTTTTCCCTGCACTGCCTCGACTTTCAAGCCGAGGATAGACTCACACCACGGTGGCACGTGGGACAGCCCTGTGGGAAAGCCTCGTGGGAAAGCCTCGTGGGAAACCCACAGACCCCGTGATCCTCGCGAAGGGAAGCGGGAAACTGCTGCTACAGCTCGGGAGGAAAGAGCACGTGCATGCCCCCACACGATACGAGGACTGACTCCGCTGGGGAGACTCCAGAAGTACCCCAAGATCCATGTCAGAACAGGAGAGGAATCCTCCGGTTGGGGCACCAACTCCACTCAAGGTCTTAGGACCTGGCATCGACGGGAGAGAAATCCCGAAAGGACCCCGAGCAACTCGCATGGGGACTGGCCTTTCCTGAGGCCACCAGAGCGGGTCCCGGAGGTCCTCTTCGTAACTCGAGAGCACCTGCCGCAACTCGAGAAAATCCAGGAGGTTCACCCCTCCAGGCGAGATGACGCCCGTTTCCCCTGAGGCGTCTCGAAGCTAATCACACCTAACTTCTGGAACTTCCAAACGGTCCTTCACACCCTTGCTGCAACTCAAGAAGTTACCCGACATACCCGTCTCCACTCGAGAATAAGCACGAGAGTCCCGCCCACATCCAGAGGAGCCCTCGTTTCCGCCTCATAGCTCGAGAGGAGGGATCCTTTCCCTGCGTGGTCAGGTCAAGAATTCCCGGGTTCCCGTCGCTTCTGAAGAGGAGGCGCTCTCCACAGGAGAGGCGAGAGGAACTCCAGGGTCGTGCCACCGTTAATAGAGTCCCCCAGAAATCTCAGTCCATTCCAGGGAAACCTGTTTTCCCTGTCCTACCTCAACTTTCAAGCCGAGGATCGACTCACTAAACGGTGCCACGTGGGACAGCCCTGTGGGAAAGCCTCGTTGGAAAGCCTGGTGGGAAAGCCTCGAGGGAAAGCCACAGATCCCTTGATCCTCGAGAAGGGAAGCGTGACACTGCTGCTACAGCTTGGGAGGAAAGCGCAGGTGCATGCCCCCAAAGAGACGAGGACTGACTTCCCTGGGGAGACCCCAGAAGTACCCCAAAGTCCATGTCAGCACTGGAGAGGAATCCTCAGGTTCCGGCACCGACTCCACACAAGGTCTTAGGTACCGACATTGACGGGAGAGGAATCCCGAGAGGCCCCTGAGCAACTCGCATGGGGTCTAACCTTTCCTGAGGCCACCAGAGCGGGTCGCTGAGGTCCCCGTCGTAAGTCGAGAGCACCTTCGGCAACTCGAGAAATCCAGGAGGTTCTCCCCTCCAGGCGAGATGAGGCCCATTTCCGCTGAAGCGTGTCGAGGCTAATCCATGTATCCTCTGGAACTTCCAAAGGGTGCATCAAACCCTTGATGCAACTCAAGAAGTTCCCCAACATACGCGTCTCCACTCGAGAGGAAGCAGGAGAGTTCCGCCTACATCCAAAGGAGCCCTGTTTCCGCCTCCTAGCTCGAGAGGAGGGATCCTCTCCCTGCGTATTCGGGAAAGAATTCCCGGCGTTCCCGTCGCATCTCAAGAGGGCGCTCTCCACAGGAAAGGCGAGAGGAACTCCAGGGTCGTGCCACCATTCCCAGAGTCCCCCAGATGTCTCAGTCCATTTCCAGGGAAACCTGTTTTCCCTGCACTGCCTCGCCTTTCAAGCTGAGGATCGACTCACACCACGGTGGCACGTGGCACAGCCCTGTGGGAAAGCCTCGTGGGAAAGCCTCGTGGGAAAGCCTCGAGCGAAAGCCACAGATCCCTTGATCCACTCGAAGGGAACCGTGAAACTGCTGACTACAGCTCGGGAGGAAAGCGAACGTGCATGCCCCCACTCGAGACGAGGACTGACTCCCCTGGGGAGACTCCAGAAGTACCCCCAAGATCCATGTCAGCACTGGAGAGGAATCCTCAGGTTCCGGCACCTACTTCACACAAGGTCTTAGGCCCCGGCATCGACGGAGAGGAATCCCAAGAGGCCCCCGAGCAGCTCGCATGGGGACTGGCCTTTCCTGAGCCCACCAGAGCGGGTACCTGAGGTTCCCCGTCGTTAGTCGAGAGCACTTGCCGCAACTCGAGAAAATACAGGAGGTTCTCCCCTCCAGGCGAGATGAGGCCCATTTCCGCTGAGGCGTATCGAGGCTTAATCACACCTAACCTCTGGAACTTCCAAAGGGTCCTTCACACCCTTGCTGAAACTCAAGAAGTTCCCCGACATACCGTCTCCACTCGAGAGGAAGCACGGAGAGTCCCGCCCACATCCAGAGGAGCCCTGTTTCCGCCTCCTAGCTCGAGAGAGGGATCCTTTCCCTGCCGTGCTCAGGAAAGAATTCCGGCGTTCCTGTCGCATCTCAAGAGGAGGCACTCTCCACAGGAAAGGCGAGAGGAATTCCAGGTTCGTGCCACATTCCCAGAGTCCCCCAGATGTCTCAGTCCATTCCAGGGAAACCTGTTTTCCCTGCACTGCCTCGACTTTCAAGGCGAGGATCGACTCACACCACGGTGGCACGTGGGACAGCCCCTGTGGGAAAGCCTCGTGGGAAAGCCTAGAGGGAAAGCCACAGATCCCTTGATCCACGCGAAGGGAAGCGTGACACTGCTGCTACAGCTCGGGAGGAAAGCGCACGTGCATGCCCCACTCGAGACGAGGACTGACTCCCCTGGGGAGACTCCAGAAGTACCCCAAGATCCATGTCAGCACTGGAGAGGAATCCTCAGGTTCCGGCACTGACTCCACACAAGTCTTAGGCCCGAGCATCGACGGAGGAAAACCCGAGAGGCCCCCGAGCAACTCGCATGGGACTGGCCTTTCCTGAGGGCACCAGAGCGGGTCCCTGAGGTCCCCGTCGTAAGTCGAGAGCACCTGCCGCAACTCGAGAAAATCCAGGAGGTTCTCCCCTCCAGGCGAGATGAGGCCCATTTCCGCTGAGGCGTCTCGAGGCTAATCACACCTAACCTCTGGAACTTCCAAAGGGTCCTTCACACCCTTGCTGCAACTCAAGAAGTTCCCCGACATACCGTCTCCACTCGAGAGGAAGCAGAGTCCCGCCCACATCCAGAGGAGCCCCGTTTCCGCCTCCTAGCTCGAGAGGAGGGATCCTTTCCCTGCGTGGTCGGGAAAGAATTCCGGCCTTCCCGTCGCATCTCAAGAGGAGGTGCTCTCCACAGGAAAGGCGAGAGGAACTCCAGGGTCGTGCCACCATTCCCAGAGTCCCCCAGATGTCTCAGTCCATTCCAGGAAACCAGTTTTCCCTGCACTGCCTCGACTTTCAAGCCGAGGATCGACTCACACCACAGTGGCACTTTGGACAGCCCTGTGGGAAAGCCTCGTGGGAAAGCCTCCTGGAAAACCCTCGAGGGAAAGCCCTGATCCCTTGATCACACGAAGGGAAGCGTGACACTGCTGCTACAGATCGGGAGGAAAGAGCACGTGCATGCCCCCACTCCAGACGAGGACTGATTCCACTGGGGAGACTCCAGAAGTACCCCCAGATCCATGTCACCTCTGGAGAGGAATCTTCAGGTTCAGGCACCGGCTCCACACAAGTTCTTAGGCCCCTGCATCGAAGGGAGAGGAATCCCGAGAGGCCCCGAGCAACTCGCATGGGGACTGGCCTTTCCTGAGGCCACCAGAGCGGGTCCCTGTGGCTTTCCCACGAGGCTTTCCCACGAGGCTTTCCCACATGGCTGTCCCACGTGCCACCGTGGTGTCAGTCGATCCTCGGCTTGAATGTCGAGGCAGTGCAGGGAAAACAGGTTTCCCTGGAATGGACTGAGACATCTGGGGACTGGGAATGGTGGCACGACCCTGCAGTTCCTCTCGCCTTTCCTGTGGAGAGCGCCTCCTCTTGAGATGCGACGGGAACGCCGGGAATTCTTTCCCGACCACGCAGAGAAAGGATCCCTCCTCTCGAGCTAGGAGCCGGAAACGGTGCTCCTCTGGATGTGGGCGGGACTCTCGTGCCTTCTCTCGAGTGGAGACGGGTATGTCGGGGAACTTCTTGAGTTGTAGCAAGGGGGTGTGAGGACCCTTTGGAAGTTCTAGAGGTTAGGTGTGATTAGCCTGAGACGCCTCAGAGGAAATGGGCCTCATCTCGCCTGGAGGGGAGAACCTCCTGGATATTCTCGAGTTGCGGCAGGTGATCTCGACTTACGACGGGGACCTCAGGACCCGCTCTGGTGGCCTCAGGAAAGGCCAGTCCCCATGCGAGTTTCTCCGGGGCCTCTTGGGGTTCCTCTCCCGTCGATGCCGGTGCCTAAGACCTTGTGTGGAGTGGGTGCCGGAACCTGAGGATTCCTCTCCAGTGCTGACATGGATCTTGGGGTACTTCTGGAGTCTCCCCAGGGGAGTCAGTCCTCGTCTCGAGTGGGGCATGCACATGCGCTTTTTCCTCCGAGCTGTAGCAGCAGTGTCACGCTTCCCTTCGCGTGGATCAAGGGATCTGTGGCTTTCCCTCGAGGCTTTCCCTGGAGGCTTTTTCACGATGCTTTCCCTCGAGGCTTTCCCACAGGGATGTCCCACGTGCCACCGTGGCGTAAATGGATCCTCGGCTTGAAAGCCGAGGCAGTGCAGGGAAAAAGGTTTCTCTGGAATGGACTGAGACATCTGGGAGACTCTGGGAATTTGGCACGACCCTGGAGATTCTCTCGCCTTTCCTGTGGGAGCGCCTCCTCTTGAGATGCGACGGGAACGCCGGAATTCTTTCCCGAACACGCAGGGAAAGGATCCCTCCTCTCAAGCTAGGAGGTGGAAACGGGGCTCCTCTGGATGTGGGCGGGACTCTCGTGCTTCCTCTCGAGTGGAGACGGGTATGTCGGGGAACTTCTTGAGTTGCAGAAGGGTGTGAAGGACCCTTTGGAAGTTCCAGATGTTAATTGTTATTAGACTCGAGACGCCTCAGCGGAAATGGGCCTCATCTCGCCTGGAGGGGAGAACCTCCTGGATTTTCTCGAGTTGCGGCAGGTGCTCTCGACTTACAACGGGGACCTCAGGGACCCGCTCTGGTGGCCTCAGGAAAGGCCAGTCCCCATGCGAGTTGCTCGGGGCCTCTCGGGATTCCTCTCCTGTCGATGCTGAGGCCTAAGACCTTGTGTGGAGTCGGTGCCGGAACCTGAGGATTCCTCTCCAGTGCTGACATGGATCTTGGGGTATTTCTGGAGTCTCCCAGGGCAGTCAGTCCTTGTCTCGAGTGGGTGCATG
>NW_017190906.1:0-11046 GCF_001704415.2 Capra hircus
GTAGTGTGAGTTGACCTTGGCTTGAAAGTCGAGGCAGTGCAGGGAAAACAATTTTGCCTGGAATGAACTGAGAAATCTGGGGGGAAGGGGCCTGATCCTGGAGGTTCCTCGCCTTTCCTGTGGAGAGCACCTCCTCTTGAGATGTGACGGGAACGCTAGGAATTCTTTCCCTACCACGCAGGGAAAGGATCCATCCTCTCGAGCTAGCGGGCGAAACGGGGACACTCTGGAAGTGGGCGGGACTCTCGTGTTCCTCTTGAGTGGAGACGGGTATGTCGGGGAACTTCTTGAGTTGCAGGCAAGGGTGTGAAGACCCTTTGGAAGTTCCAGAGTTTAGTGTGATTACCCCCTATTTGGCCTCAGCAGAAATGGGCCTCATCTCGCCTGGAGGGAGAAACCTCCTGGATTTTCTCGAGTTGCGGCTGGTGCTCTCGACTTACGATGGGGAACTCAGGAACCCGCTCTGGTGGCCTCAGGAAAGGCCAGTCCCCATGCGAGTTTGCTCGGGCCTCTCGGGATTCCTCTCCCGTTGATGCTGCTAAAGGGCCTTGTGTGGAGTCATTGCCGGAACCTGAGGATTCCTCTCCAAGTGCTGACATGGATCTTGGGTACTTCTGGAGTCTCCCCAGGGGAGTCAGTCCTCGTCTCGAGTGGGGGCATGCACGTGCGCTTTCCTTCCCGAGCTGTTGCAGCAGTGGTCACGCTTCCCTTCGCGTGATCAAAGGGATCTGTGGCTTTCCCTCGAGGCTTTCCCACGAGGCCTTCCCACGAGGCTTTCCCACAGGGCTGTCCCACGTGCCACCAGTGGTGTGAGTCGATCCTCGGCTTGAAAGTCGAGGCAGTGCAGGGAAAACAGGTTTCCCTGGAATGGACTGGAGACATCTGGGGGACTCTGGAATGGTGGCACGACCCTGGAGTTCCTCTCGACCTTTCCTGTGGAGAGCGTCTCCTCTTGAGATGCGACGGACAACGCCGGGAATTCTTTCCCGACCACGCAGGGAAAGGATCCCTCCTCTCGAGCTAGGACGCGGAAACGGGGGCTCCTCTGGATGTGGGCGGAACTCTCGTGCTTCCTCTCGAGTGGAGACGGGTACGTCGGGGAACTTCTTGAGCTGGCAGCAAGGGTGTGAAGGACCCTTTGGAAGTTCCAGAGGTTAGGTGTGATTAGCCTCGAGACGCCTCAGTGGAAATGGGCCTCATCTCGCCTGGAGGGGAGAACCTCCTGGATTTTCTCGAGTTGCGGCAGGTGCTCTCGGCTTAAGACGGGGACCTCAGGGACGCGCTCTTGGAGGCCTCAGGAAAGGCCAGTCCCCATGTGAGTTGCTCGCGGGGCATCTCGGGATTCCTCTCCCTGTCGATGCCGGGGCCTAAGATCTTGTGTGGAGTCGGTGCCGGAACCTGAGGCATTCCTCTCCAGTGCTGACATGGATCTTGGCGGTACTTCTGGAGTCTCCCTCGGTGGAGTCAGTCCTCGTCTCCAGTGGGGGCATGCACGTGCGCTTTCCTCCCGAGCTGTAGCAGCAGTGTCACACTTCCCGTTTGCGTGGATCAAGGGATCAGTGGCTTTCCCTCGAGGCATCCACGAGGCTTTCCCACGAGGCTTTCCCACAGGGCTGTCCCACGTGCCACCGTGGTGTGAGTCGATCCTCGGCTTGAAAGTCGAGGCAGTGCAGGGAAAACAGGTTTTCCCTGGAATGGACGGAGACATCTGGTTGACTCTGGGAATGGTGGCACGACCCTGGAATTCCTCTCGCCTTTCCTGTGGAGAGCGCCTCCTCTTGAGATGCGACGGGAACGCCGGGAATACTTTCCCGACCACGCAGGGAAAGGATCCCTCCTCTCTAGCTAGGAGATGGAAACGGGGCTCCTCTGGATGTGGCCGGACTCTCGTGCTTCCTCTCGAGTGGAGACGGGAATGTCGGGGAACTTCTTGAGTTGCAGCAAGGGTGTGAAGGACCCTTTGGAAGTTCCAGAGCTTAGGTGTGAATTAGCCTCGAGACGCCTCAGCGGAAATGGGCCTCATCTCCCCTGGAGGGTAGAACCTCCTGTATTTTCTCGAGTTGCAGCAGGTGCTCTCGACTTACGAAGGGGATCTCAGGGACCCACTCTGGTGGCCTCAGGAAAGGCCAGTCCCCATGCGAGTTGCTCGGGGGCCTCTCGAGATTCCTCTCCCGTCGATGCCGGGGCCTCAGATCTTGTGTGGAGCAGGTGCCGGAACCTGAGGATTCCTCTCCAGTGCTGGCATGGATCTTGGGGTACTTCTGGAGTCTCCCCAGTGGAGTCAGTCCTCGTCTCGAGTGGGGGCATGCACGTGACGCTTTCCTCCCGAGCTGTAGCAGCAGTGTCGCGCTTCCATTCGCGTGGATCAAGGGATCTGTGGCTTTCCCTCGAGGCTTTCCCACCAGGCTTTCCCACGAGGCTTTCCCACAGGGCTGTCCCACGTGCCACCGTGGTGTGAGTCGATCCTCGGCTTGAAAGTCGAGGCAGTGCAGGGAAAACAGGTTTCCCTGGAATGGACTGAGACATCTGCCGGTATCTGGAATGGTGGCAGGATCCTGGTGTTCCTCTCGCCTTTCCTGTGGAGAGCGGCATCCTCTTGAGATGCGACGGGAACGCGGGGAATTCTTTCCCCACCAAGCAGGGAAAGGATCCTCCTTTCGAGCCAGGAGGCGGAAACGGGGCTCCTGTGGATGTGGGTTGAACTCTCGTGCTTCCTCTCGAGTGGAGACGGGTATGTCGGGGAACTTCTTGAGTTGCAGTACGGGTGTGAAGGACCCTTTGGAGGATCCAGAGGTTAGGTGTGATTAGACCCGAGAAGCCTCAGCGGAAATGGGCCTCATCTCGCCTGGAGGGGAGAACCTCCTGGATTTTCTCGCGTTGCGGCAGGCGCTCTCGACTTACGATGGGGACCTCAGGGAACCGCTCTGGTGGCCTCAGGATAGGCCAGTCCCCATGCGAGTTGCTCGGGGGCCTCTCGGGATTCCTCTCCCGTCGATACCGCGGCCTAAGATCTTGTGTGGATTCGGTTCCGGAACCTGAGGATTCCTCTCCAGTGCTGGAATGGATCTTGGGGAACTTCTGGACTCTCCTCAGTGGAGTCAGTCCTCGTCTCGAGTGGGGGCATACAAGTGCGCTTTACTCTCGAGCTGTAGCAGCATTGTAACGCTTCCCTTCGCGTGGATCAAGGGATCTGTGGCTTTCCCTCGAGGCTTTCCCACGAGGCTTTCCCAGGAGGCTTTCGCACAGGGCTGTCCCACGGGGCACCGTGGTGTGAGTCGTTCCTCTCCTTGAAAGTCGAAACAGTGCAGGGAAAACAGTTTTCCCTGGAATGGACTTAGACATCTGGAGGACTCTGGGAATGGTGGCATGACCCTGGAGTTCCTCTCGCCTTTCCTGTGGAGAGGCACCTCCTCTTGAGATGCAACGGGAACGCGGGGAATTCTTTCCCCACCTCGCAGGGAAAGGATCCCTCCTCTCGAGCTCGGAGGCGGAAACAGGTCTCCTCTGGATGTGGGCGGGACTCTCGTGCTTCCTCTCGAGTTTAGACGGGTATGTCGGGGAACTTCTTGAGTTGCAGCAAGGGTGTGAAGGACCCTTTGGAAATTCCAGATGTTAGATATGATTAGCCTCCAGACGCCTCAGCGGAAATGGGCCTCATCTCGCCTGGAGGGTAGAACCTCCTGCATTTTCTCGAGTTGCGGCAGGTGCTCTCGACTTACGACAGGGACCTCAGGGACCCGCTCTGGTGGCCTCAGGAAAGGCCAGTCCCCATGCGAGTTGCTCGTGGGCCTCTCGGTATTCCTCTCCCGTCGATGGCGGGGCCTAAGACCTTGTGTGGAGTCGGTGCCGGAACCTTAAGATTCCTCTCCCGTGCTGACATGGATCTTGGGGTACTTCTGGAGTCTCCCCAGGGGAGTAAGTACTCGTCTCCATTGGGGGCATGCAGGTGCCATTTCCTCCCGAGCTGTAGCGGGAGTGTCACGTTTCCCTTCGCGTGGATCAAGGGCTCTGTGGCTTTCCCTTCGAAGCCTTCCCTCGAGGCTTTCCCACGAGGCTTTACCACTGGTCTGTCCCACGTGCCACCGTTGTGTGAGTCGATCCTCGGCTTGAAAGTCGAGGCAATGCAGGGAAAACAGGTTTCCCTGGAATGGATGGAGATATCTGGGGGACTCTGGGAATGGTGACACGACCCTGGAATTCCTCTCGCCTTTCTTGTGGAGAGCGCCTCCTCTTGAGATGCGACGGGAACGCCGGGAATTCTGTCGCGACCACGCAGGGAAAGGATCCCTCCTTTCGAGCTATGAGGCGGAAAAGGGGCTCCTCTGGATGTGGACGGGATTCTCGTGCTTTCTCTCGAGTGGAGACGAGTATGTCGGGGAACTTCTTGAGGTGCAGCAAGGGTGTGAAGGACCCTCTGGAAGTTCCAGAGGTTAGGTGTGATTAGCCTCGAGATGCCTCAACGGAAATGGGCATCATCTCGCCTGGACGGGAGAACCTCCTGGATTCTCTCGAGTTTCGGCAGGTGCTTTCGAGTTATGACGGGGACCTCAGGGACCCGGTCTGGTGGCCTCAGGAAAGTCCAGTCCCCATGCGAGTTGCTCGGGGGTGTCTCCGGATATTCTCCCATCGATGATGGGGCACAAGACCATGTGTGGTGTCGGTGCCGGAACCTGAGGATTCCTCTCCAGTGCTGACATGGATCTTGGGGTACTTCTGGAGTCTACCCCAGGGGAGTCAGTCCTCGTCTCGAGTGGGGGCATGCACGTGCGCTTTCCTCCCGAGCTGTAGAAGCAGTGTCAAGCTTCCCTTCGCGTGGATCAAGGGATCTGTGGCTTTCCCTCGAGGCTTTCCCACTAGGCTATCCCGCGAGGCTTTTCCACAGGGCTGTCCCACTTGCCTCCGTGGTGTGAGTCGATCCTCAGCTTGAATGTCGAGGCAGTGCAGGGAAAACAGGTTTCCCTGGATTGGAGCTGAGACATCTGGGGGACTCTGGGAATGGTGGCACGACCCTGGAGTTCCTCTCGCCTTTCCTGAGGAGCGCGCCTCCTCTTGAGATGAGATGGGAACGCCGGGAATTCTTTGCCGACCACGCAGGGAAAGGATCCCTCCTCTCGAGCTAGGAGGCGGAAACGGGGCTGCCTCTGGATGTGGGCGAGACTCTCGTGCTTCATCTCGAGTGGAGACGGGAATGTCAGGGGAACTTCTTGAGTTGCAGCAAGGGTGTGAAGGACCCTTTGGAAGTTCAAGAGGTTAGGTGTGATTACTCTCGAGACGCCTCAGCGGAAATGGGCCTCATCTCGCTTGGAGGGGAGAACCTCCTGGATTTTCTCGAGTGACGGCAGGTGCTCTCGACTAACGACGGGGACCTCAGAGGACCCGCTCTGGTGGCCTCAGGAAAGGCCAGTCCCCATGCAAGTTGCTCGGGGCCACTCGGGATTCCTCTCCCGTCGATGCCGGGGGCTAAGACCTTGTGTGGAGTCGGTGCCGGAACCTGAGGATTCCTCTCCAGTGCTGACATGGATCTTGGGGTACTTCTGGAGTCTCCCCAGGGGAGTCAGTCCTCGTCTCGAGTCGGGGCATGCACGTGCTGCGTTTCCTCCCGAGCTGTAGCAGCAGTGTCACGCTTCCCTTCGCGTGGATCAAAGGGATTTGTGGCATTTCCCTCGAGGCTTTCCCACGAGGCTTTCCCACGAGGCTTTCCCAGCATGGCTGTCCCACGTGCCACCGTGGTGTGAGTCGATCCTCGGCTTTAAGTCGAGGCAGTCCAGGGAAACAGGTTCCCTGGAATGGACTGAGACATCTGGGGGACTCTGGGAGTGGTGGCATGACCTGGAGTTCCTCTGGCCTTTCCTGTGGAGAGCGCCTCCTCTTGAGATGCGACGGGAACGCCGGGAATTCTTTCCCGACCACGCAGGGAAAGGATCCCTCCTCTCGAGCTAGGAAGCGGAAAAGGGGCTCCTAAGGATGAGGGCGGGACTCTCGAGCTTCCTCTCGAGTGGAGACGGGTATGTCGGGGAACTTCTTGAGTTGCAGCAAGGGTGTGAAGGACCCTTTGAAAGTTCCAGAGATTAGGTGTGATAAGCCTCGAGACTCCTCAGCGGAAATGGGCCTCATCTCGCTTGGAGGGGATAACCTCCTGGATTTTCTCGAGTTGCCGCAGGTGCTCTCGGCTTACGACGGGGACCTCAGGGACCCGCTCTAGTGCCCTCAGGAAAGGCCCGTCCCCATGCGAGTTGCTCGTGCGCCTCTAGCGATTCCTCTCCCGTCTATGCCGGGGCCTGAGACCTTGTGTGGAGTCGGTGCCGGAACCTGAGGATTCCTCTCCAGTTCTGACATGGATCTTGGGGTACTTCTGGAGTCTCCCAGGGGAGTCAGTCCTCGTCGCGAGTGTGGCGTGCCCGTGCGCTTTCCTCCCGAGCTATAGCAGCAGTGTCACGCTTCCCTTTGCGTGGATCCAGGGATCTGTGGCTTTCTCTGTAGGCTTTCCCAAAAGGCTTTCCCACTAGGCTTTTCACAGGGCTGTCCCACGTGCCACCGAGGTCTGAGTCGATCCTCGGCTTGAAAGTCGAGGCATTGCGGGGAAAAGAGGTTTCCCTGGAATCGACTGAGACATCTGGGGGCTCTGGGAATGGTGGCACGACCCTGAGTTCCTCTCGCCTTTCCTGTGGAGAGCGCCTCTTCTTGAGGATGCGACGGGAACGCCGGAAATTCTTTCCCGAGCACGCAGGTAAAGGATCCCTCCTCTCGAGCTATGAGGCTGAAACGGGGCTCTTCTGGTTGTGGGCGGGACTCTCGTGCTTCCTTTCGAGTGGAAACGGGTATGTCGGGGAACTTCTTGAGTTGCAGCAAGGGTGTGAAGGGCCCTTTGGAAGTTCCAGAGGTTAGGTGTGATTAGCCTCGAGATGCCTCAGCGCAAATGGGTCTCATCTCGCCTGGAGGGGAGAACCTCCTGGATTTTCTCGAGTTGTGCCAGGTGCTCTCAACTTACGACGGGGACCTCAGGGACCCGCTTTGGTGGCCTCAGGAAAGGCCAGTCACCATGCGAGTTGCTCTGGGAGCCTCTCGTGATGTCTCTCCCTCTCCAGTGCTGTCTTGGATCTTGACTGGCCTTTCCTGAGGCCACCAGAGCGGGTCCCTGCGGTCCCCGTCGTAAGTCGAGAGCACCTGCCGCAACTCGAGAAAATCAAGGATGTTCTCCCCTCCAGGCAAAATGAAGCCTATTTCCGCTGACACATCTCAAGGCTAAGCACACTTAAACTTCTGGAACTTCCAAAGGGTCCTTCACACCCTTGCTGCAAATCAAGAAGTTCCCCGACATACCCGTCTCCACTCAAGAGGAAGCACGATAGTTCCGCCCACATCCAGAGGAGCCCCGTTTCCGCCTCATAGCTCGAGAGGAGGGATCCTTTCCCTGGGAGGTCGGGAAAGAATTCCCGGCGTTCCCGTCCCATCTCAAGAGGAGGCGCTCTTCACAGGAAAGGCGAGAGGAACTCCAGGGACATGCCACCATTCTCCGAGTCCCCCAGATGTCTCAGTCCATTCCAGGGAAACCTGTTTCCCCGCTCTGACTCGACTTTCAAGCCGAGGATCGACTCACACCACTGTGGCACGTGGGACAGCCCTGTGGCAAAGCCTCGTGGGAAAGCCTCGTGGGAAAGCCTCGAGGGAAAGCCGCAGATCCCTTGATCCACGCGAAGGGAAGCGCGACACTGCTGCTACAGCTGGGGAGGAAAGCGCACGTGCATGCCCTCAACCGAGACGAGGACTGACTCCCCTGGGGAGACTCCAGCAGTACACCAAGATCCATGTCAGCACTGGAGAGGAATCCTCAGGTTACAGCACCGACTCTACGTAAGGTCTGAGGCCCCGGCATCGACGGGAGAGGAATCCGGAGAGTGCCCCGAGCAACTCGCATGGGGACTGGAATTTCCTGAGGCCACCAGAGCGGGTCCCTGAGGTCCCCATCGGTAAGTCGAGAGCACCTGCAGCAACTCTAGAATATCTAGGAGTTTCTCCCCTCCAGGCGAGATGAGGCCCATTTCCATTGAGGCATCTCGGGGCTAATCACACCTAACCTCTAGAACTGCCAAAGGGTCCTTCTCACCCTTGCTGCAACTCAAGAAGTTCCCCAACCTGCCCGTCTCCACTCGAGAGGAAGCACGAGAGTCCCTCCCATATGAGGAGGAGCCCCGTTTCCACCTCATAGCTCGAAAGAAGGGATCCTTTCCCTGCGTGGTCGGGAAAGAATTTCCGGCATTCCCGTCGCATCTCAAGAGTAGGCGCTCTCCACAGAAAAGGCGAGAGGAACTCCAGGGTCGTGCCACCATTCCCAGATTCCTCAGATGTCTCAGTCCATTCCAGGGAAACTTGTTTTCCCTGCACTGCCTCGACTTTCAAGCCGGAGGATCGACTCACA
The DNA here is from genome assembly GCF_001704415.2 of Capra hircus. Lineage (NCBI taxonomy): Eukaryota > Metazoa > Chordata > Mammalia > Artiodactyla > Bovidae > Capra > Capra hircus. Next base: position 8,417 of record NW_017190906.1, read on the forward strand.
CCACGGTGGCACGTGGGACAGCCCTGTGGGAAAGCCTCGTGGAAAAGCCTCGAGGGAAAGCCTTCAGGGAAAGCCACTGATACCATTGATCCAATCGCCAAGAAGCGTGACACTGCTGCTACAGCTCGGGAGGAAAGCGCACGTGCATGCCCCCACTCGAGACGAGGACTGACTCCCCTGGGGAGACTTCAGAAGTACCCCAAGATCCATGTCAGCACTGTTAGGAAACCTCAGGTTCCGGCACCGACTCCACACAAAGTCTTAGGCCCCCGGCATCGACGGGAGAGGAATCCCGAGAGGCCCCCGAGCAACTTGCATGGGGACTGCCTTTCCTGAGGCCACCAGAGCGGGTCCCTGAGGTTCCCTGTCGTAAGTCGAGAGCACCTGCCGCAACTCGAGAAAATTCAGGAGGTTCTCCCCTCCAGGCGAGATGAGGCCCATTTCCACTGAGGCATCTCGACGCTAATCACACCTCTGGAACTTGCAAAGCGTCCTTCACACCCTTCCTGCAACTCAAGAAGTTCCCCGACATACCCGTCGACACTCGAGAGGAAGTACGAGAGTCCCGCCCACATCCAGAGGAGCCCCGTTTCCGCCTCCTAGCTCGAGAGGAGGGATCCTTTCCCTGCTGGGTGGGGAAAGAATTTCCGGCGTTCCCGTTGCATCTCAAGAGGTGGTGCTCTCCACAGGAAAGGCGAGAGGAAGTCCAGGGTCGTGACACCATTCCCAGAGTCCCCCAGATGTCTCAGTCCATTCCAGGGAAACCTGTTTTCCCTGCACTGCCTCGACTTTCAAGCCCAGGGTCGACTTTCACCACGGTGGCACGTGGGACAGCCCTGTGGGAAAGCCTCGTGGAAAGTCTCGTGGGAAAGCCTCGAGGGAAAGCCACAGATCCCTTGATCCACGCGAAGGGAAGCGTGGACACTGCTGCTACAGCTCGGGAGGAAAGGCACACGTGCATGCCCCCACTCGAGACGAGGACTGACTCCCCTGGGGAGACTCCAGAAGTACCCCAAGATCCATGTCAGCACTGGAGAGGAATCCTCTGGTTCTGGCACCGACTCCAAACAAGGTCTTAGGCCCAGGCATCGACGGGAGAGGAAACCTGAGAGGCCACCCGTGCAACTCGCATGGGGACTGGCATTTCCTCAGGCCAACAGAGCGGTTCCCTGAGGTCCCCGTCATAGGTCGAGAGCACCTGCCGCAAACTTGAGAAAATCCAGGTGGTTTGTCCCTTCCAGGAGAGATGGCCCATTTCCGCTGGGCGTCTCGAGGCTAATCACACCTAAGCTCTGGAATTTCCAAAGGGTCCTTCACACCCTTGCTGCAACTCAAGAAGTTCCACGACATACCCGTCTCCACTCGAGAGGAGGCACGAGAGTCCCGCCCACATCCAGAGGAGCCCCGTTTCCGACTCATAGCTCGAGAGGAGGGATCCTTTCCCAGCGTGATAGCGAAAGAATTCTCGGGAGTCACTCTCCACAGAAAGGCGAGAGGAACTCCCTGGTCATGCCACCATTCCCAGAGTCCCCAGATGTCTCAGTCCAATTCCAGGAAATCCTGTTTTCCCTGCACTGCCTCGACTTTCAAGCTGGGGATCAACTCACACCATGGTGGTACGTGGGACAGCCCTGTGGGAAAGCCTCGTGAGAAAGCCTCGAGGGAAAGCCACAGATCCCTTGATTCACGCGAAGGGAAGCGTGACACTGCTGCTACAGCTCGGGAGGAAAGCGCACGTGCATGCCCCCACTCGAGACGAGGACTGACTTCCCTCGGGAGACTCCAGTAGTACCCCAAGATCCATGTCAGCACTGGAGAGGAATCCTCAGGTTCCGGCACCGACTCCGTACAAGGTCTCAGACCCCGGCATCAACGGGAGAGGAATCCCGAAGAGGCCATCGAACAACTCGCATGGAGCCTGGCCTTTCCTCAGGACACCGGAGAGGGTTCCTGAGGTCCCCGTCGTAATTCTAGAGCACCTGCCACACTCGAGAAAATCCAGGAAGTTCTCCCCTCCAGGCGAGATGAGGCCCATTTCCGCTGAGGCGTCTCGAGGCTAATAAACCTAACCTCTGGAACTTCCAAAGAGTCTTTCACAGTCATGCTGCAACTCAAGAAGTTCCCCGACATACCCGTCTCCACTCAAGAGGAAGCACGAGTGTCCCGGCCACATCCAGAGGAGCTCGTTTCCGGCTCGTAGCTCGAGATGAGCGATCCTTTCCCTGATTGGTCGGGAAAGAATTCCCGGCATTCCCATCGCATCTCAAGAGGAGGCGCTCTCCAAAGGAAAGGGGAGAGGAACTGCAGGGTCGTGCCACCATTCCGAGACTCACCCAGATGTCTCAGTCCATTCCACAGGAACCTGTTTTCCCTGCACTGCCTTGGCCTTCATGCGAGGATCGACTCACACCACCGTCACACGTGGGACAGACCTGTTGGAAAGCCTAGTGGAAAAGACTCGAGGGAAAGCCACAGATCCCTTGGTCCAGGCATGGGAAGCGTGACACTGCTGCTACAGCATGGGAGAAAGGGACGCTCATGCCCCACTCGAGACGAGGCCTGACTCCCTTTGTGGAGACTCGAGAAGTACCTCAAAATCCATGTCAGCACTGGAGAGGAATCCTCAGCTT
>NW_017190907.1:0-11046 GCF_001704415.2 Capra hircus
TTTTTTTTTTTTTTTTTTTTTTTTTTTTTTTTTTTTTGGGAATTCTTTCCGACCACGCAGGGAAGGATCCTTCCTCTCCAGCTAAGAGGCGGAAACGGGGCTCCTCTGGATGTGGTCGGGACTCTCGTGCTTCCTCTCGAGTGGAGACGAGTATGTCGGGGAACTTCTTGAGCAGCAGTAAGGGTGGAAAACCCTTTGGAAGTTACAGAGGTTAGGTGTAATTAACCTCGAGATGCCTCAGCGGAAATGGGCCTCATCTCGCCTGGAGGGGAAAACTCCTGAATTTTTTCGAGGTGCGGCAGGTGCTCTCGACTTTCGACGGCGACCTCATGGACCCGCTCTGGTGGCCTCAGGAAAGGCCAGTCCCCATGTGAGTTGCTCGGGGCCTCTCGGATTCCTGTCTCGTCGATGCGGGGCCTAAGACTTCTGTGGAGTCAGTGCTGTAACCTGAGGATTCCTCTCCAGTTCTGACATGGATCTTGGGTACTTCTGGAGTCTCCCCAGGGGAGTCAGTCCTCGTCTCGAGTGGGGGCATGCATGTGCGCTTTCCTCCCGAGCTGTAGCAGCAGTGTCGCGCTTCCCTTCGCGTGGATCAAGGGATCAGGGCTTTCCAAGGAGGCTTTCCGCGAGCTTTCCACGAGGCTTTCCCAAGGGCTGTCCACGTGCCACCGTGGTGTGAGTCGATCCTCGGCTTGAAAGTCGAGGCACTGCAGGGAAGACAGTTTTCCCTGGAATGGACTGAGTCATCTGGGTACTCTGGGAATGTGGCACGACCCTGGATTTCCTCTCGCCTTTCCTGTGGAGAGTGCATCCTCTTGAGATGCGAAGGGAATCCGGGAATTCTTTCCCACCACGCGGGAAACGATACCTCCTCTCGAGCTAAGAGAGCGGAAACGGGGCTCCTCTGGATGTGGGCGGGATTCTCGTGCTTTCTCTCGAGTGGAGACGGGTATGTCGGGGATCTTCTTGAGTTGCAGCAAGGGTGTGAAGGACCTTTGGAAGTTCCAGAGTTTAGGTGTGATTAACCTCGAGACGCCTCAGCGGAAATGGGCCTCATCTCGCCTGGAGGGGAGAACATCCTGGATTTTCTCGAGTTGCAGCAGGTGCTCTCGACTTACGACGGGGACCTCAGGGACCCGCTCTGGTGGCATCAGGAAAGGCCAGTCCCCATGCGAGTTGCTCGGGGCCTCTCGGGATTCCCTCCCTTCTATGCTGGTGCCTAAGATCTTGTGTGGAGTCGGTGCCGGAACCTGAGCATTCCTCTCCACTGCTGACATGGATCTTGGGGTACTTCTGGAGTCTCCCCAGTGGAGTCAGTCCTCGTCTCGAAGGGGCATGCACGTGCGCTCACCTCCCGAGCTGTAGCAGCAGTGCCACGCTTCCCTTCGCGTGGATTAAGGGATCAGGGGCTTTCCCTCGAGGCTTTCCCACGTGGCTTTCCCACGAGGCTTTCCACAGGGCTGTCCCACGTGCCACCGTGGTGTGAGTCGATCCTCGGCTTGAAAGTCGAGGCAGTGCAGGGAAAACAGGTTTCCGTGGAATGGACTGAGGCATCTGGGGACTCTGGGAATGTGACACGACCCTGGAGTTCCTCTCGCCTTTCTTGTGGAGAGCGCCTCTTCTTGAGATGCGAAGGGAACGCCGGGAATTCTTTCCCGACCACGCAGGGAAAGGATCCCTCCTCTCAAGCTAGGAGGCGGAAACGGGGCTCCTCTGGATGTGGGCGAGACTCTCATGCTTCCTCTCGAGTGGAGACGGGTATGTCGGGGAACTTCTTGAGTTGCAGATATGGTGTGAAGGACCCTTTGGAAGTTCCAGATATTAGATGTGATTAGCCTCGAGACGCCTCTGCGGAAAAGGGCCTCATCTTGCCTGGAGGGGAGAACCTCCTGTATTTTGTCGAGTTGCGGCAGGTGCTCTCGACTTATGACGGGGACCTCAGGGACCCGCTCTGGTGGCCTCAGGAAAGACAAGTCCTCATGCGAGTTGCTCGGGGTCCTCTCAGGATTCCTCTCCCTTCCTTGCCGGGGCCTAAGATCTTGTGTGGAGTCGGTGCTGGAACCTGAGCATTCCTCTCCAGTGCTGACATGGATCTTGGGGTACTTCTGGAGTCTCCCCAAGGGAGTCAGTCCTCGTCTCTAGTTGGGGCATGCACGTGCGCTTTCCTCCCTAGTTGTAGCAGCAGTGTCACGCTTCCCTTCGCGTGGTTCAAGGGATCTATGGCTTTCCAAGGAGGCTTTCCCACGAGGTTTTCCCACGAGGCTTTCCCACAGGGCGACGCCACGTGCCACCGTGGTGTGAGTCGATCCTCGGCTTGAAAGTCGAGGCAGTGCAGCGAAAACAGTTTTCCCTGGAATGGACTGAGACATCTGGGGACTCGGGAATGGTGCAGACCCTGGAGTTCCTCTCGCCTTCCTGTGAGAGGGCCTCCTCTTGAATGGGCACGGGAACTCCGGGAATTCTTTCCGACCACGCAGGAAAGGATCCTCCTCTCGAGCTAGGAGGCGGAAACGGGGCTCCTCTGGATGTGGGCGGACTCTCGTGCTTCCTCTCGAGTGGAGCGTATTTCGGGGAACTTCTTGAGTTGCACGAAGGTGTGAAGACCCTTTGACAGTTCCAGAGGTTATGTGTGATTAGCCTTGAGACCCTCAGTGGAAATGGGCTCATCTCGCCTGGAGGGAGAACTCCTGGATTTTCTCGAGTTGCGGCAGGTGCTCTCGACTTACGACGGGACCTCAGGGACCGCCTCTGGTGCCTCAGGAAAGGCCAGTCCCCATGCGAGTTGCTGGGGCCTCTCGGGATTCCTCTCCCATCGATGCGGGCCTAAGACCTATGTGGAGTCGGCGGGAACCTGAGGATTCTACTCCAGTGCAGACATGGATCTTGGGTACTTCTGGAGTCTCCCCAGGGGAGTCAGTCCTCGTCTCGAGTGGGGCATGCACGTGCGCTTTCCTCCGACTGTAGCAGCAGTGTCAGCTTCCCTTCCGTGGATAAGGGATCAGGGCTTTCCCTCGAGGCTTTCACACGAGGCTCCCAACGAGCTTTCCCACAGGGCTGTCCCACGTGCCACCGTGGTGTGAGTCGATCCTCGCTTGAAAGTCGAGGCAGTGCAGGGAAAACAGGTTTCCTGGAATGGACTGAGACATCTGGTGACTCTGGAATGGGCAGACCTGGAGTTCCTCTCGCCTTCCTGTGGAGAGCGCCTCCTCTTGATGCGACGGGAACGCCGGGAATTCTTTCCCGACCACGCAGGGAAAGGATCCCTCCTCTCGAGCTAGGAGGCGGAAACGGGCCCTCTGGATGTGGGCGGGAACCTCGGCTTCCTCTTGAGTGGAGACGGGTATGTCGGGGAACTTCTTGAGTTGCAGCAAGGGTGTGAAGGACCTTTGGAAGTTCCAGAGTTTAAGTGTGATTACCCCTTGTTGCCTCAGCGGAAATGGGCCTCATCTCGCCTGGAGGGGGAGAACTCCTGGATTTTCTCGAGTTGCAGGCAGGTGCTCTAGACTTACGATGGGGACCTCAGGGACCTGTTCTGTTGGCCTCAGAAAAGGCCAGTTCCCATACGAGTTGCTTGGGGGCCTCTCGGGATTCCTCTCCCGTCGATGCTGGGGCCTAAGACCTTGAGTGGAGTCGGTGCGGAACCTGAGGATTCCTCTCCAGTGCTGACATGGATCTTGGGGTACTTCTGGTGTCTCCCCAGGGGAGTCAGTCCTCGTCTCGGGTGGGGGCATGCACGTGCGCTTCCTCCCGAGCTTTAGCAGCAGTGTCACGCTTCCCTTCCGGGGATCAAGGGATCTGTAGCATTCCCTCGAGGCTTTCCTAGGAGGTTTCCCACGAGGCTTTCCCACAGGGCTGTCCCACGTGCCACCGCGTGTGAGTCGATCCTCGGCTTAAAGTCGAGGCAGTGCAGGGAAAACAGGTTTCCCTGGAATGGACTGAGACATCCAGGGACTCTGGAATGGTGGCACGACCCTGGAGTTCCTCTCGCCTTTCCTGTGGAGAGCGCCTCCTCTTGAGATGTGACAGGAACACCGGAATTCTATTCCCGACCACGCAGGCGAAGGATCCTCCTCTCGAGCTAGGAGGCGGAATCGGGCTCTCTGGATGTGCGGGAACTGTCGTGCTTCCTGTCGAGTGAGACGGGTATGTCGGGGAACTTCTTGAGTTGCAGCAAGGGTGTGAAGGACCCTTTGAAGTTCAGAGGTTCGGTGAATATCCTGGAGACGCCTCAGCAGAAATGGGCCTCATCTCGCCTGGAGGGGAAGAACCTCCTGATTTTCTCGAGTTGCGCAGGTGCTCTCGACTTACGACGGGGACTTCAGCGACCCGTCTGGTGGCCTCAGGAAAGGCCAGTCCCCATGCTAGTTGCTCTGGGGCTCTTGGGATGCCTCTCCGTCAATATTGGTGGCCTAAGGCCTTGTGTGGAGTCGGTGCAAAACCTGATGTTTCCTCTCCAGTGCTGACATGGATCTTGGGGTACTTCTGGAGTCTCCCCAGGGGAGTCAATCCTCGTCTCGAGTGGGGCATGTACGTGCGCTTTCCTTCCGAGCTGTAGTAGCAGTGTTCACGCTTCCCTTCACGTGCAACAAGGGATCTGTGGCTTTCCCTCGAGGATTTCCCACGAGGCTTTCCCACAGGGCTGTCCCACGTGCCACCGTGCTGGTGAGTCGATCCTCGGCTTGAAAGTCGAGGCAGTGCAGGGAAAACAGGTTTCCCTGGAATGGACTGTTGACATCTGGGGGACTCTGGGAATGGGGCCTGATCCTTGAGTTTTTCTCGCCTTTCCTGTGGAGAGCGCCTCCTCTTGAGATGCGACGGGAACGCTAGGAATTCTTTCCCGGACCACGCAGGGAAAGGATCCCTCCTCTCGAGCGAGCAGGCGGAAACGGGGCCACTCTGGATATGGGCGTGACTCTCGGATTCCTCTTGAGTGGAGACGGGTATGTCGGGGAACTTCTTGAGTTGCAGCAAGGGTGTGAAGGACCCTTTGGAAGTTCCAGAGTTAAAGTGTGATTACCCCCTAGTTGCCTCAGCGTAAATGGGCCTCATCTCGCCTGGAGGGGAGAAACTCCTGGATTTTCTCGAGTTGCGGCAGGTGCTCTCGACTTATGATCGGGACCTCAGTGATCGCTCTGGTGCCCTCAGGAAAGGCCAGTCCCCATGCGAGTAGCTCGGGGGCCTCTCGGGATTCCTCTCCAGTCGATGCTGGGGCCTAAGACCTTGTGTGGACTCAGTGCCGGAACCTGAGGATCCCTCTCCAGTGCAGACATGGATCTTAGGGTACTTCTGGAGTCTCCCCAGAGCAGTCAGTCCTCGACTCGAGTGGGGGCATGCACGTGCGCTTTCCTCCCGAGCTCTAGCAGCAGTGTCGCGCTTCCCTTCGCGTGGAATAAGGATCTGTGACTTTCCCTCGAGGCTTTCCCACGAGGCTTTCCCACGAGGCTTTCCCACAGGGCTGTCCACGTGCCACCGTGCTGTGAGTCGATCCTAGGCTTGAAAGTCGAGGCCAGTGCAGGGAAAACAGGTTTCCCTGGAATGGACTGAGACATCTGGGGGACTCTGGAATGGTGGCACGACCCTGGAGTTCCTCTCGCCTTTCCTGTGGAGAGCACCTCCTCTTGAGGTGCAACGGGAACGCCGGGAACTCTTTCCCGACCACGCTGGGAAAGGATCCCTCCCCTCGAGCTAGGAGGCGGAAACGGGGCTCCTCTGGATGTGGGAGGGACTCTCGTGCTTCCTCTCGAGTCGAGACGGGTATGTCGGGAGACTTCTTGAATTGCAGCAAGGGTGTGTAGGACCCTTTGTAAGTTCCAGATGTTAGATGTGATTAGCCTCGAGACTCCTCAGCGGAAATGGGCCTTATCTCGCCTGGAGGGGAACCTCCTGGATTTTCTCGAGTTGCGGCAGGTGCCCTCGACTTACGACGGGGACCTCAGGGACCCGATCTGGTGTCCTCAGGAAAGGCCAGTCCCCATGCGAGTTGATCGGGGACCTCTCGGGATTCCGCTCCCGTCGATGCCGGGGCCTAAGACCTTGTGTGGAGTCCGGTGCCGGAACCTGAGGATTCCTCTCCAGTGCTGATATGGATCTTGGGGTACTTCTGGAGTCTCCCCAGGGGAGTCAGTCCTCGTCTCGAGTTGGGGCATGCACGTGCGCTTTCCTCCCTAGCTGTAGCAGCAGTGTCACGCTTCCCTTCGCGTGGATCAAGGGATCAGGGGCTTTCCCTCGAGTCTTTCCCACAAGGCTTTCCCACGAGGCTTTCCCACAGGGCTGTCCCATATGCCACCGTGGTGTGAGTCGATCCTCGCTTGAACGTCCAGGCAGTGCAGGGAAAACAGGTTTCCTAGGAATGGACTGATACATCTGGGGGACTCTGGGAATGGTGGCACGACCCTTGATTCCCTCTCGCCTTTCATGTGGAGAGCGCCTCCTCTTGAGATGCGATGGAACGCCAGGATTCGTTCCCGACCACGCAGGGGAAGTATCACTCCACTCGATCTAGGAGGCCGAACCGGGGCTCCTTTGGATGTGTGCGGAACTCTCGTGCTTCCACTCAATTGGAGACGGGTATGTCGGGGAACTTCTTGAGTTGCAGAAAGGGTGTGAAGGACCCTTTGGAAGTTCCAGAGTTTAGGTGTGATTTGCCTCGAAACGCTTCAGCGGAAACGGGCCTCATCTCGCCTGGAGGGTAGAACCTCCTGGATTTTCTCGAGTGTCGGCAGGTGCTCTCGACGTACGACGGGGACCACACGGACCTGCTCTGCTGGCCTCAGGAAAGGCCACTCCCCATGCGAGTTGCTCGGGTCCTCTAGGGATTCCTCTCCCGTCGATGCCGGGGCCTAAGACCTTGTGTGGAGTCGGTGCCGGAACCTGAGGATTCCTCTCCATTGCTGACATGGATCTTGGGGTACTTCTGGAGTCTCCCAAGTGGAGTCAGTCCTCGTCTCGAGTGGGGGCATGCATGAGCGCTTTTGTCCCGAGCTGTAGCAGCAATGTCACACTTCTATTCGCGTGGATCAAGGGATCTGTGGCTTTCCCTCGAGGCTTTCCCACAAGGCTTTCCCACGAGGATTTCCCAAATGGCTGTCCCACGTGCCACCATGGTGTGAGTCGATCCTGGGCTTGAAAGTCGAGGAATTGCAGGGAGAACAGGTTTCCCTGGAATGGACTGAGACATGTGGGGGTCTCTGGGAATGTGGCACGACCCTGGAGTTCCTCTCGCCTTTCCTGTGGAGAGCGCCTCTTCTTGACATGCTATGGGAACCCCCGGGAATTCTTTCCCGACCACGCAGGGAAAGGATCCATCCTCTCGAGCTATGAGGCGGACACTGGGCTCCTCTGGATGTGGGCGGGACTGTCGTGCTTCCTCTCGAATGGAGACGGGTATGTCGGGAAACTACTTGAGTTGCAGTAAGGGTGTGAAGGACCCTTTGGAAGTTTCAGAGGTTAGGTGTGATTAGCCTCGAGACACATCAGCGGAAATGGGCCTCATCTCGCCTGGATGGGGGAACCTCCTGGATTTTCTCGAGTGTCGGCAGGTGCTCTCGACCTAGGATGGGGACCACAGGGACCCGCTCTGCTGGCCTCAGGAAAGGCCAGTCCCCATGCGAGTTGCTCCCGGGCCTCTAGGGATTCCTCTCCCGTCGATGCCGGGGCCTAAGACCTTGTGTGGAGTAGGTGCCGGAACTAGAGGATTTCTCTCCAGTGCTGACATGGATCTTGGGGTACTTCTGGAGTCTCCCCAGGGGAGTCAGTCCTCGTCTCGAATGGGGGCATGCACGTGGGCTTTCCTCCCGAGCTCTAGCAGCACTGTCACGCTTCCCTTCGCGTGGATCAAGGGATCTGTGGCTTTCCCTCGAGGCTTTCCCACGAGGCTTTCCCACGAGGCTTTCCCACAGGCCCGTCCCACGTGCCACCGTGGTGTGAGTCGATCCTCGGCTTGAAAGTCGAGGCAGTGCAGGGAAAACAGGTTTCCCTAGAATGGACTGAGACATCTGGGGGACTCTGGGAATGGTTGCACGACCCTGGAGTTCCTTTCGCCTTTCCTGTGGAGATCGCCTCCACTTGAGATGCGACGGGAACGTCGGGAATTCTTTCCCGACCACGCAGGGAATGGATCCCTCCTCTCGAGCTAGCAGGCTGAAACGGGGCTCCTCTGGATGTGGGCGGGACTCTCATGTTACTCTTGAGTGGAGACCGGTATGTCGGGGAACTTCTTGAGTTGCAGCAAGGGTGTGAAGGACCCTTTGGAAGTTCCAGATGTTAGATGTGATTAGCCTCGAGACGCCTCAGCGGAAATGGGCCTCATCTCGCCTGGAGGGGAGAACCTCCTGGATTTTCTCGAGTTGCGGCAGGTGCTCTCAACTTACGACGGGGACCTCAGGGACCCGCTCTGGTGGCCTCAGGAAAGGCCAGTCCCCTTGAAAGTTGCTCGGGGGCCTCTCGGGATTCCTCTCCCGTCGATGCCGGGGCCTCAGACCTTGTGTGGAGTCGGTGCCGGAACCTGAGGATTCCTCTCCAGTGCTGACATGGATCTTGGGGTACTTCTGGAGTCTCCCGCGGGGAGTCCGTCCTCGTCCGATTGGGGGAATGCACGTGCGCTTTTCTCCCGAGCTGTAGCAGCAGTGTCACGCTTCATTTCGCGTGGATCAATGGATCTGTTGCTTTCCCTCGAGGCTTTCCCATGAGGCTTTCCCACGAATCTTTCCCACAGGGCTCTCCCACGAGCCACCGTGGTGTGAGTCGATCCTCGGTTTCAAAGTCGAGGCAGTGCAGGGAAAACAGGTTTCCCTGGAATGGACTGAGACATCTGGGGGACTCTGGGAATGTGGCACGACCCTGGAGTTCCTCTCGCCTTTCCTGTGGAGAGCGCCTCCACTTGAGATGCGACGGGAACGCCGGGAATTCTTTCCCGACCACACAGGGAAAGGATCCCTCCTCTCGAGCTAGGAGGCGGAAACGGGGCTCCTCTGGATGTGGGCGGAACTCTCGTGCTTCCTCTCGAGTCGAGACGGGTTTGTCGGGGAACTTCTTGAGTTGCAGCAAGGGCGTGAAGGACCCTTTGGAAGTTCCAGAGGTTAGGTGTGATTAGCCTCGAACTCCTCAGCTGGAAATGGGCCTCATCTCGCCTGGATGGGGGAACCTCCTGGATTTTCCCGAGTGTCGGCAGGTGCTCTTGACTAGGACGGGGACCACAGGGACCCGCTCTGCTGGCCTCAGGAAAGGCCAGTCCCCATGCGAGTTGCTCCGGGGCCTCTAGGGATTTCCTCTCCCGTCGATGCGGGCCTAAAGACCTTGTGTGGAGTCAGGTGCCAGAACTAGAGGATTCCTCTCCAGTGTTGACATGGATCTTGGGGTACTTCTGGAGTCTCCCAAGGGGAGTCAGTCCTTGTCTCGAATGGGGGCATGCACGTGGGCTTTCCTCCCGAGCTGTAAGCAGCACTGTCACGCTTCCCTTCGTGTGGATCAAGGGATCTGGTGGCTTTCCCTCGAGGCTTTCCCCACGAGGCTTCCCACAGGGCTGTCCCACGTTCCACCGTGGTGTGAGTCGATCCTCGGCTTGAAAGTCGAGGCAGTGAAGGGAAAACAGGTTTCCCTGGAATGGACTGAGACATCTGGGGGACTCTGGGAATGCTGGCACGACCCTGGAGTTCCTCTCGCCTTTCCTGTGGAGAGCGCCTCCTCTTGAGATGCAACGGGAATGCCGGGATTCGTTCCCGAACCACGCAGGGAAGTATCACTCCATTCGATCTAGGAGGCCGAAACGGGGCTCATTTGGATGTGGGCGGAACTCTGGTGGCTTCCACTCAATTGGAGACGGGTATGTCGGGGAACTTCTTGAGTTGCAGAAAGGGTGTGAAGGACCCTTTGGAAGTTCCAGAGGTTAGGTGTGATTTGCCTCGAAACGCCTCAGCGGAAACGGGCCTCATCTCGCCTGGAGGGTAAAACCTCGTGGATTTTCTCGAGTGTCGGCAGGTGGCTCTCCACTTACGACGGGGACCACACGGACCCGCTCTGCTGGCCTCAGGAAAGGCCACTCCCCATGGCGAGTTGCTCTTGGGCCTCTAGGGATTCCTCTCCCATCGATGCCGGGGCCTAAGACCTTGTGTGGAGTCGGTGCCGGAACCTGAGGAATCCTCTCCAGTGCTGACATGGATCTTGGGGTACTTCTGGAGTCTCCCAAGAGGAGTCAGTCCTCGTCTCGAGTGGGGGCATGCTTAAGCGGCATTTCTCCCCAGCTGTAGCAGCAATGTCACACTTCTATTCGCGTGGATCAAGGGACTGTGGCTTTCCCTCGAGGCTTTCCCACAAGGCTTTCCCACGAGGATTTCCCACATGGCTGTCCCACGTGCCACCGTGGTGTGAGTCGATCCTGGGCTTGAAAGTCGAGGAATTGCAGGGAGAACAGGTTTCCCTGGAATGGACTGAGACATGTGGGGGACTCTGGGAATGGTGGCACGACCCTGGAGTTCCTCTCGCCTTTCCTGTGGAGAGCGCCTCTTCTTGACATGCTATGGGAACGCCGGGAATTCTTTCCCGACCACGCAGGGAAAGGATCCCTCCTCTCGAGCTTGAGGCAGACACTGGGCTCCTCTGGATGTGGGCGGGACTGTCGTGCTTCCTCTCGAATGGAGACGGGGTATGTCGGGGAACTACTTGAGTTGCAGTAAGGGTGTGAAGGACCCTTTGGAAGTTTCAGAGGTTAGGTGTGATTAGCCTCGAGACACCTCAGCGGATATGGGCCTCATCTCGCCTGGATGGGGGAACCTCCTGGATTTTCTCGAGTGTCGCAGGTGCCCTCGACCTAGGACGGGGACCACAGCGACCCGCTCTGCTGGCCCCAGGAAAGGCCAGTCCCCATGCGAGTTGCACGGGGGCCTCTAGGATTCCTCTCCCGTCGATACCGGGAGCCTAAGACCTTGTGTGGAGTAGGTGCCTAACCAGAGGATTCTCCCAGTGCTGACATGGATCTTGGGGTAATTCTGGAGTCTCCCCAGGGGAGTCAGTCCTCGTCTCTAATGGGGGCATGCACGTGCGCTTTCCTCC
>NW_017190908.1:0-11045 GCF_001704415.2 Capra hircus
ATTTCCGCTGAGGCGTATCGAGGCTAATACACCTAACATCTGAACTTCCAAAGGTCCTTCACACCCTTGCTGCAACTCAAGAAGTTCCCCAACATACCCGTCTCCACTCGAGAGGATGCACGAGAGTCTCGCCCACATGCAGAGGTGCCCGTTTCGCCTCCTAGCTCGAGAGGAGGTATCATTGCCTGCGTGGTCGGGAAAGAATTCCCGGCGTTGCCGTCGCATCTCAAGAGGAGGCGCTCTCCACAGGAAAGGCGAGAGGAACTCCAGGGTCGTGCCACCATTCCCAGAGTCCCCAGATGTCTCAGTCCATTCCAGGGAAACCTGTTTTCCCTGCACTGCCTCGGCTTTCACGCTGAGTATCGACTCACACCACGGTGGCACGTGGGACAGCCCTGTAGGAAAGCCTCGTGGGAAAGCCTCGTGGGAAAGCCTCGAGGGAAAGCCACCGATCCCTTGATCCACGCGAAGGGAAGCGTGACACTGGTGCTAAATCTCGGAAAGAAAGCACACGTGCATGCCCCCACTCGAGACGAGGATTGACTCCCCTGGGAGTCTCCAGAAGTACCCCAAGATCCAAGTCAGCACTGGAGAGGAATGCTCAGGTTCCGGCACCGTCTCCACACAAGGTCTTAGGCCCAGGCATCGACTGGAGAGACATCACGAGAGGCTCCCGAGCAACTTGCAATGGGACTGGCCTTTCCTGAGACCACCAGAGCGGGTCCCTGAGGTCCCCATCGTAAGTCGAGAGCACCTGCCTGCAACTCGAGATAATCCAGGAGGTTCTCCCCTCCAGGCAAGATAAGGCCCATTTCTGCTGAGGCATCTCGAGGCCAATCAAAACTAACCTCTGGAACTTCCACAGGGTTCTTCACACCCTTTCTGCAACTCAAGAAGTTCCCCAACATACTAGTCTCCACTCGAGAGGAAGCACGAGAGTCCCGCCCACATGCAGAGGAGCCGTTTTTACGCCTCCTAGCTCGAGAGGAGGGATCCTTTCCCTGAGTGGTCGGGAAAAAATTCCCGGCGTTCCCGTCGCATCTCAAGAGGAGGCGCCCTCCACAGGAAAGGCGAGAGGAACTCCAGGGTCGTGCGACCATTCCCAGAGTCCCCCAGATGTCTCAGTCCATTCCAGGGAAACCTGTTTTCCCTGCACTGCGTCGACTTTCAAGCCGAGGATCGACTCACACCAAGGTGGCACGTGGGACAGCCCTGTGGGAAAGCCTCGTGGGAAAGCCTCGTGGGAAAGCCTCGAGGGAAAGCAACAGATCCCTTGATCCATGCGAAGGGAAGCGCGACAATGCTGTTACAGCTCGGAAGGAAAGCGCACGTGCATGCCCCCCACTCGAGACGAAGACTGACTCCCCTGGGTAGACTCCAGAAGTACCCCAAGGTCCATGTCAGCACTGGAGAGGAATCCTCAGGTTCCAGCACTGGAGAGGAATCCTCAGGTTCCGGCACTGACTCCACACAAGGTCTTAGGTCCCAGCATCGACGGGAGAGGAATCCCGAGAGAACCCTGAGCAACTCGCATGGCGACTGGCCTTTCCTGAGGCCACGAGAGCGGGTCGCTGAGGTCCCCGTCGTAAGTCGAGAGCCTCTGCCACAACTCGAGAAAATCCAGGAGGTACACCCCTCCAGGTAGATGAGGCCCATTTCCACTGAGGCTTCTCGAGGCTAATAACACCTAACATCTGGAACTTCCAAAGGGTCCTTCACACCCTTGCTGCAACTCAAGAAGTCCCCCGAAATACCCGTCTCCACTCGAGAGGAAGCACGAGATTTCCGCACACATCCAGAGGAGCCCCGTTTCCGCCTCCTAGCTCGAAAGGGGGGATCCTTTCCCTGCGTGTTCGGGAAAGAATTCCCGGCGTTCCCGTCGCATCTCAAGAGGAGGCGCTCTCCACAGGAAAGGCCAGAGGAACTCCAGGGTCGTGCCACCATTCCCAGAGTCCCCCAGATGTCTCAGTCCATTCCAGGGAAACCTGTTTTCCCTGCATTGCCTCGACTTTCAAGCCGAGGATCAACTCACACCAGGGTCCACGTGGGAAAGCCCTGTGGGAAAGCCTCGTGGGAAAGGCTCGTGGGAAAGCCTCGAGGGAAAGCCCCTGATCCCTTGATACATGCGAAGGGAAGCGCGACACTGCTGCTACAGCTCGGGAGGAGAGCGCACGTGCATGCCCCCATTCGAGACGAGGACTGACTCCCCTGGGGAGACTCCAGAAGTACCATAAGTTCCATGTCAGCACTGGAGAGGAAACCTCAGGTTCCGGAACTGATTCCACACAAGGTCTTAGGCCCCAGCAACGACGGGAGAGGAATCCCGAGAGGCCCCCGAGCAACTCGCATGGTGACTGGCCTTTCCTGAGGCCACCAGAGCGGGTCCCTGAGGTCCCCGTGGTAAGTCGAGATCACCTGCCGCAACTGGAGAAAATCCAGGATGTTCTCCCCTGCAGGCGAGATGTGGCCCATTTCCGCTGAGGCGTCTCGAGGCTAATCACACCTAACCTCTGGAACTACCAACAGGTCCTTCACACCCTTGCTGCAACTCAAGAAGTTCCCCGACATACCCGTCTCCACTCGAGAGGAAGCACTCGAGTCCCGCCCACATCCAGAGGAGCCCCGTTTCCACCTCCTAGCTCGAGAGTAGCGATCCTTTCCCTGCGTGGTCGGGAAAGAATTTCCGGCGTTCCCGTCGCATCTGAAGAGCAGGGGCTCTCCACAGGAAAGGCGAGAGGAACTCCAGGGTCGTGCCACCATTCCCAGAGTCCCCCAGATGTCTCAGTCCATTCCAGGGAAACCTGTTTTCCCTGCACTGCCTCAACTTTCAAGCCGAGGATCGACTCACACCACGGTGGCACGTGGGACAGCCCTGTGGGAAAGCCTCGTGGGAAAGCCTGGTTGGGAAAGCCTCGAGGGAAAGCCACAGATCCCTTGATCCACGCGAATGGAAGCGCGACACTGCTGCTACAGCTCGGGAGGAAAGCGCACGTGCCTGCCCCTACTCGAGAAAAGGACTGACTCCCCTGGGCAGACTCCAGAAGTTCCCCAAGATCCATGTAAGCACTGGAGAGGAATCCTCAGGTTCCGGCACTGGAGAGGAATCCTCAGGTTCCGGCACTGACTCCACACAAGGTCTTACGCCCCAGCATCGACGGGAGAGGCATCCCAAGAGAACCCCGAGCAACTCGCATGGGGACTGGCCTTTCATGAGGCCACGAGAGCGGGTCGCTGAGGTCCCCGTCGTAAGTCGAGAGCACCTGCCACAACTCGAGAAAATCCAGGAGGTACATCCCTCCAGGCAGATGAGGCCCATTTCCGTGGAGGCTTCTCGAGGCTAATAACACCTAACATCTGGAACTTCCAAAGGGTCCTTCACACCCATGCTGCAACTCAAGAAGTTCCCTGACATACCCGTCTCCACTCGAGAGGAAGCACGAGAGTCTCGCCCACATGCAGAGGAGCCCCGTTTCCGCCTCCTAGCTCGAGAGGAGGTATCCTTGCCCTGCGTGGTCGGGAAAGAAATCCCGGCGTTGCCGTCGCATCTCAAGAGGAGGCGCTCTCCACAGGAAAGGCGAGAGGAACTCCAGGGTCGTGCCACCATTCCCAGAGTCCCCCAGATATCTCAGTCCTTTCCAGGGAAACCTGTTTTCCCTGCACTGCCTCGGCTTTCACGCTGAGTATCGACTCACACCACGGTGGCACGTGGGACAGCCCTGTGGGAAAGCCTCGTGGGAAAGCCTCGTGGGAAAGCCTCGAGGGAAAGCCACAGATCCCTTGATCCACGCGAAGGGAAGCGCGACACTGCTGCTACAGCTCGGGAGGAAAGCGCACGTGCATGCCCCCACTCGAGACGAGGACTGACTCCCCTGGGGAGACTCCAGAAGTACCCCAAGATCCATGTCAGCACTGGAGAGGAATCCTCAGGTTCCGGCACCCGACTCCACACAAGGTCTTAGGCCCCGGCATCGACGGGAGAGGAATCCCGAGAGGCCCCGAGCAACTCGCATGGGACTGGCCTTTCCTGAGGCCACCAGAAGCGGGTCCCTGAGGTCCCCGTCGTAAGTCGAGAGCACCTGCCGCAACTCGAGAAAATCCAGGAGGTTCTCCCCTCCAGGCGAGATGAGGCCCATTTCCGCTGAGGCGTCTCGAGGCTAATCACATCTAACATCTGGAACTTCCAAAGGGATCCTTCACACCCTTGCTGCAACTCAAGAAGTTCCCCGACATACCCGTCTCCACTCGAGAGGAAGCACGAGAGTCCCGCCCACATCCAGAGGAGCCCCGTTTCGCCTCCTAGCTCGAGAGGAGGGATCCTTTCCCTGCTGTGGTCGGGAAAGAAATTCCCGGCGTTCCCGTCGCATCTCAAGAGGAGGCGCTCTCCACAGGAAAGGCGAGAGGAACTCCAGGGTCGTGCCACCATTCCCAGAGTCCCCCAGATGTCTCAGTCCATTCCAGGGAAACCTGTTTTCCCTGCACTGCCTCGACTTTCAAGCCGAGGATCGACTCACACCACGGTGGCACGTGGGACAGCCCTGTGGGAAAGCCTCGTGGGAAAGCCTCGTGGGAAAGCCTCGAGGGAAAGCCACAGATCCCTTGATCCACGCGAAGGGAAGCGTGACACTGCTGCTACAGCTCGGGAGGAAAGCGCACGTGCATGCCCCCACTCGAGACGAGGACTGACTCCCCTGGGGAGACTCCAGAAGTACCCCAAGATCCATGTCAGCACTGGAGAGGAATCCTCAGGTTCCGGCACCGACTCCACACAAGGTCTTAGGCCCCGGCATCGACGGGGAGAGGAATCCCGAGAGGCCCCCGAAGCAACTCGCATGGGGACTGGCCTTTCCTGAGGCCACCAGAGCGGGTCCCTGAGGTCCCCGTCGTAAGTCAGAGAGCACCTGCCGCAACTCGGAGAAAATCCAGGAGGTTCTCCCTCCAGGCGAGATGAGGCCCATTTCCGCTGAGGCTCTCCGAGGCTAATTCACACCTAACATTCTGGAACTTCCAAAGGTCCTTCACACCCTTGCTGCAACTCAAGAAGTTCCCCGACATACCCGTCTCCACTCGAGAGGAAGCACGAGAGTCCCGCCCACATCCAGAGGAGACCCGTTTCCGACTCCTAGCCTCGAAGGAGGGATCCTTTCCCTGGTGTCGGGAAAGAATTCCCCGGCGTTCCCGTCGCATCTCAAGAGGAGGCGCTCTCCATCAGGAAAGGCGAGAGGAACTCCAGGGTCGTGCCACCATTCCCAGAGTCCCCCAGATGTCTCAGTCCATTCCAGGGAAACCTTTTCCCTGCACTGCCTCGACTTTCAAGCCGAGGATCGACTCACACCACGGTGGCACGTGGACAGCCCTGTGGGAAAGCCTCGTGGAAAGCCTCGTGGGAAAGCCTCAGGGAAAGCCACAGATCCCTTGATCCGCGAAGGGAAGCGTGACACTGCTGCTACAGCTCGGGAGGAAAGCGCACGTGCGCCCCAACTCGAGACGAGGACTGACTCCCCTGGGAAGACTCCAGAAGTACCCAAGATCCATGTCAGCACTGGAGAGGAATCCTCAGGTTCCGGCACCGACTCCACACAAGGTCTTAGGCCCCGCATCGGGAGAGGAATCCGAGAGGCCCCCGAGCAACTCGCATGGGGACTGGCCTTTCCTGAGGCCACCAGAGCGGGTCCCTGAGGTCCCCGTCGTAAGTCGAGAGCACCTGCCGCAACTCGAGAAAATCCAGGAGGTTCTCCCCTCCAGGCGAGATGAGGCCCATTTCCGCTGAGGCGTCTCGAGGCTAATCACACCTAACATCTGGAACTTCCAAAGGGTCCTTCACACCCTTGCTGCAACTCAAGAAGTTCCCCGACATACCCGTCTCCACTCGAGAGGAAGCACGAGAGTCCCGCCCACATCCAGAGGAGCCCCGTTTCCGCCTCCTAGCTCGAGAGGAGGGATCCTTTCCCTGCGTGGTCGGAAAGAATTCCCGGCGTTCCCGTCGCATCTCAAGAGGAGGCGCTCTCCACAGGAAAGGCGAGAGGAACTCCAGGGTCGTGCCACCATTCCCAGAGTCCCCAGATGTCTCAGTCCATTCCAGGGAAACCTGTTTTCCCTGCACTGCCTCGACTTTCAAGCCGAGGATCGACTCACACCACGGTGGCACGTGGGACAGCCCTGTGGGAAAGCCTCGTGGGAAAGCCTCGAAAAGCTCGAGGGAAAGCCACAGATCCCTTGATCCGCGAAGGGAAGCGTGACACTGCTGCTACAGCTCGGGAGAAAGCACACGTGCATGCCCTCGAGACGAGGACTGACTCCCTGGGAGACTCCAGAAGTACCCAAGATCCATGTCAGCACTGGAGAGGAATCCTCAGGTTCTCTCAGGATCCCGGAGCAGAGGGTCCCTGAGGTCCCGTCGTAAGTCGAGAGCACCTGCCGCAACTCGAGAAAATCCAGGAGGTTCTCCCTCCAGGCGAGATGAGGCCCATTTCCGCTGAGGCCTGGAGGCTAATCACATCTAACATCTGGAACTTCCAAAGGGTCCTTCACACCCTTGCTGCAACTCAAGAAGTTCCCCGAAAGCACGAGAGTCCCGCCCCATCCCGTTTCAGAGAGGCCTTTCCTGCGTGGTGGGGAAATCGCATCTCAAGAGTCTCCACAGGAAAGGCGAGAGGAACTCCAGGGTCGTGCCACCATTCCAGAGTCCCCAGATGTCTCAGTCCATTCCAGGGAAACCTATTTTCCCTGCACTGCCTCGACTTTGAAGCGAGGATCGACTCACACCACGGTGGCACGTGGGACAGCCCTGTGGGAAAGCCTCGTGGGAAAGCCTCGTGGGAAAGCGAGGGAAAGCCACAGATCCCTTGATCGCGAAGGGAAGCGTGACACTGCTGCTACAGCTCGGAGGAAAGCGCACGTGCATGCCCCACTCGAGAGGACTGACTCCCCTGGGTAGACTCCAGAAGTACCCCAAGATCCATGTCAACACTGGAGAGGAATCCTCAGGTTCCGGCACCGATTCCTCACAAGGTCTTAGGCCCCATCGACGGGAGAGGAATCCCGAGAGGCCCCGAGCAACTCGCATGGGACTGGCTTTCCTGAGGCCACCAGAGCGGTCCTGGTCCCCGTCGTAAGTCGAGAGCACCTGCCGCAACTCGAGAAAATCCAGGAGGTTCTCCCCACCAGGCGAGATGAGGCCCATTTCCGCTGAGGCGTCTAGAGGCTAATCACATCTAACATCTGGAACTTCCAAAGGGTCCTTCACACCCTTGCTGCAACTCAAGAAGTTCCCCGACATACCCGTCTCCACTCGAGAGAAAGCACGAGAGTCCCGCCCACATCCAGAGGAGCCCCGTTTCCGCCTGATAGATCCAGAGGAGGGATCGTTTCCCTGTGTGGTCGTGAAAGAATTCCCGGCGTTCCCGGCGCATCTCAAGAGGAGGCCTCTCCACAGGAAAGGCAAGAGGAACTCGAGGGTCGTGCCACCATTCCAGAATCCGCCAGAAAATTCCTTGTCGGGAATTTTATTGGCCTTCCGCGTAAACCTAGCTATTCAGCCTTTTTCCTCCAGTTAATCTTCTTACTACCCTATAATTTCTTAATCTCATCTTACATTAATAAATACACAAGACTTTCCACGTCAAATTTGTCGAATTCCCTGGATCCAGGGGCAGGACCCCGGCACACTGAGATATCTGGGGGACTCTTGGAATGATGGCACAACACTGGAGTTTCTCTCGCCTTTCCTTTGGAGAGCGCCTCCTCATGAGATGCGACGGGAACACCTGGAATTCTTTCCGGAACATACAGGAAAAAGATACCTGACCGCGAGGTACGAGGCGGAAACGGGGCTCCTCTGGATGTGGGCGGGACTCTCGTGCTTCTTCTCGAGTGGAGTCAGATATGTTGGGGAACTTCTTGAGTTGCAGCAAGGGTGTGAAGGACCCTTTGGAAGTTCCAGGGGTTAGGTGTGATTAGCCTCGAGACGCCTCAGCGGAAATGGGCCTCATCTCGCCTGGAGGGGAGAACCTCCTGGATTTTCTCGAGTTGCGGCAGGTGCTCTTGACTTACGACGGGGACCTCAGGGACCCGCTCTGGTGGCCTCAGGAAAGGCCAGTCCCCATGCGAGTTGCTCGGGGCCTCTCGGATTCCTCTCCTTCGACGCCGGGGCCTAAGACCTTGGGTGGAGTTGGTGCCGGAACCTGAGGATTCCTCTCCAGTGCTGACATGCATCTTGCGGTACTTCTGGAGTCTCCCAGGGGAGTCAGTCCTCGTCTCGAGTGGGGGCATGCACGTTCGCTTTCCTCACGAGCTGTAGCAGAACTGTCACGCTTCCCTTCGCTTGGATCAAGGGATCTGTGGCTTTCCCTCGAGGCTTTCCCAGGAGGCTTTCCCACGAGGCTTTCCACAGGGCTGTCCACGTGCCACCGTGGTGTGAGTTGATCCTTGGCTTGAAAGTCGAGGCAGTGCAGGGAAAACAGGTTTCCCTGGAATGGACTGAGACATCTCGGGGACTCTGGGAATGGTGGCACGACCCTGGAGTTCCTCTCGCCTTTCCTGTGGGGAGCGCCTCCTCTTGAGATGAGACAGGAACGCCGGGAGTTCTTTCCCGACCATGCAGGGAAAGGATCCCTCCTCTCGAGCTAGGAGGCGGAAACGGGGCTCCTCTGTATGTGGGCGGGACTCTCGTTCTTCCTCTCGTGTGGAGAGAGGTATGTCGGGGATCTTCTTGAGTTGCAGCAAGGGTGTGAAGGACCCTTTGGAAGTTCCAGAGGTTAGGTGTGATTAGACTCGAGACGCCTCAGCGGAAATGGGCCTCATCTCGACTGCAGGGGAGAACCTCCTGGGTTTTCTCGAGTTTCAGCAGGTGCTCTCCAGTTACGACCGGGACTTATGTAACCCGCTCTGGTCCGCTCAGGTAATGCCAGTCGACTTGCGAGTTGCTAAGGGGCCTCTCGGGATTCCTCTCCGGTCGATGATGGGCCTAAGACCTTTTTTGGAATCGGTGCCCGAACCTGAGGTTTCCTCTCCAGTGCTGAAATGGATCTTGGGGTACTACTGGAGTCTCCACAGGGGAGTCATCTTCGTCTCCAATGGGGCATGCACGTGCGCTTTTCTCTCCGGAGCATTAGGAGCAGAGTCAATTTTCCCGTTGGGTTGATCAGGGGTTTCTTGTTTTCCCTCGAGGCTTTCCCTCGAAGCTTTCCCACGAGGCTTTCCCACAGGGCTGTCCCACGTGACACCGTGGTGTGAGTCGATCCTCGGCTTGAAAGTCGAGCAGTGCAGGGAAAACAGGTTTCCCTGGAATGGACTGAGGCATCTGGGGACTCTGGGAATGTGGCACGACCCTGGTTTTCCTCTCGCCTTTCCTGTGGAGCGCCTCCTCTTGAGATGCGACTGGAACCCCTGGAATTCTTTGCCGAACACGCAGGGAAAGGATCCCTCCTCTAAGCTAGGAGGCGGAAACGGGGCTCCTCTGGATGTCGGCGGGACTCTCGTGCTTCCTCTCGAGTGGAGACGGGTATGTTGGGCAACTTCTTGAGTTGCAGAAAGGTTGTGAAGGACCCTTTGGAAGTTCCAGAGGTTTGGTCTGATTAGCCTCGAGACGCCTCAGCACAAATGGGACTCATCTCGCCTGGAGGGGAGAACCTCCTGGATTTTATCGAGATGCGGTAGGTGCTCTCGACTTACGACGGGGACCTCAGGGACCCGCTCTGGTGGCCTCAGGAAAGGCCAGTCCCCATGCGAGTTGTCGGGCCTCTCGGATTCCTCTCCTCGATGCCGGGGCCTAAGATCTTGTGTGAGTCGGTGCCGGAACTGAGGATTCCTCTCCAGTGCTGACATGGATCTTGGGGTACTTCTGGAGTCTCCCAGGGAGTCAGTCCTCCTCTCGAGTGGGGCATGCACGTGTGCTTTCCTCCCGAGCTGTAGCAGCAGTGTCAGCTTCCCGTGATCATGGATCTGTGGCTTCTTGAGGCTTTCCTGAGGATTTTTCCCACGAGGCTTTCCCACAGGCTGTCCCACGTGCCACCGTGGTGTGAGTCGATCCTCGGCTTGAAAGTCGAGGCAGTGCAGGGAAAAAAGGTTTCCCTGGAATGGACTGAGACATCTGGGGACTCTGGGAATGGTGGCACGACCCTGGAGTTCCTCTCGCCTTTCCTGTGGAGAGCGCCTCCTCTTGAGATGCGACGGAAGGCCGGGAATTCTTTCCCGACCACGCAGGAAAGGATCCCTCCTCTCGAGCTAGGAGGCGGAAACGGGGCTCCTCTGGATGTGGGAACTCTCGTGCTTCCTCTCGAGTGGAGACTGGTATGTCGGGGAACTTCTTGAGTTGCAGCAAGGGTGTGAAGGACCCTTTGGAAGTTCCAGAGTTAGGTGTGATTAGCTCGAGACGCCTCAGCGGAATGGGCCTCATCTCGCCTGGAGGGAGAACCTCCTGGATTTCTCGAGTTGCGGCAGGTGCTCTCGTGTTACGACGGGGATCAGGGACCAGCTCTGGTGGCCTCAGGAAAGGCCAGTCCCCATGCAGTTGCTCGGGGGCTCTCGGGATTCCTCTCCCGTCGATGCCGGGGGGCCTAAGACCTTGTGTGGAGTCGGTGCCGGAACCTGAGGATTCCTCTCCAGTGCTGACATGGATCTTGGGTACTTCTGGAGTCTCCCCAGGGAGTCAGTCCTCGTCTCGAGTGGGGCATGCACGTGCGCTTTTCCTCCCGAGCTGTAGCAGCAGTGTCACGCTTCCTTCGCGTGGATCAAGGGATCAGGCTTTCCCTGAGGCCTTTCCCACGAGGCTTTCCACATGGCTTTCCCACGCTGCCACCTTGGTGTTGAGTCGATCCTCGGCTTGAAAGTCGAGGCAGTGCAGGGAAACAGGTTTCCCTGGAATGGACTGAGACATCTGGGGACTCTGGGAATGGTGGCACCACCTGGAGTTCTCTCGCCCTTCCTGTGGAGAGCGACTGCTCTTGAGGTGCGACCGGGAACGCCGGGAATTCTTCCCGGCCACTCAGGGAAGGGTTCCTCCTCTAGAGCAGGAAGCGGAAACGGGGCTCCTCTGAATGTGGGCGGGA
>NW_017190909.1:0-11045 GCF_001704415.2 Capra hircus
CAGG
The DNA here is from genome assembly GCF_001704415.2 of Capra hircus. NCBI lineage: Eukaryota > Metazoa > Chordata > Mammalia > Artiodactyla > Bovidae > Capra > Capra hircus. Next base: position 5 of record NW_017190909.1, read on the forward strand.
GGCTAAGACCTTGAGTGAGGCGTTCGGTGCCGACCTGAGGATTCTCTCCAGTGCTGAATGGATCTTGGGTATTTGGAGTCCCAGGGAAGTCTTCGTGCTCGCCGATGGGGGCATGGCAGTGCGCTTTCCTCGAGCTGAAGCAGCAGTCGTCACGCTTCCCTTCCGCGTGATCAAGGGATCATGTGGCTTCCTCGAGTCTTTTCCCACCGAGGCTTACCAAGAGGCTTTCCACAGGTTGTACCACGTGCCACCGTGGTGATGAAGTCGTCTCGGTGAAAGTCGAGCAGTGCAGGGAAAAACAGGTCTTATCTGAGATAGAAGAAAAAGAGAACATAATAGGAAAGAAAAACAAAGTAAAAATTGGGAAGGTGGCACGACCCTGGAGTTCCTCTCGCCTTTCCTTGTGGAGAGCGCCTCCTCTTGAGTTGCGACGGGAACACCGAGAATTTTTTACCGAACACGCAAGGAAAGGTCCCTTCTCTCGCGCTAGTAGGCCGTAAATGGGCTCCTCTGGATGAGGGCGGGACACTCGTACTTCCTCTCGAGTGGAGACGGGTATGTCGGGGAACTTCTTTGAGGTGCAGCAAGGGTGTGGAAGGACCCTTTGGAAGTTCCAGAGGTTAGGTGTGATTAACATCGAGACGCCTCAGCGGAAATGGGCCTCATCTCGCCTGGCGGGGAGAAACTCCTGGATTTTCTCGAGTTGCGGCAGGTGCTGTCGACTTACGACGGAGACCTCAGGGACCTGCTCTGGTGGCCTTAGGAAAGGACAGTCCCAAGCGAGTTGCATGGGGGCCTCTCGGGATTCCTCTCCCGTCGATGCCGGGGCCTAAGATCTTGTGTGGAGTCCGTGCCGGAACCTGAGGATTCCTCTCCAGTGCTGACATGGAAATTGGGGTACTTCTGGAGTTTCCCAGGGGAGTCATTCCTCGTCTCGAGTGGGGGCTTGCACGTGCGCTTTCCTCCCGATCTTTACCAGCAGTGTCAGGCTTCCCGTCGAGTGAATTCAGTGATCTGTGGCTTTCCCTCGAGGCTTTCCCATGAGGCTTTCCCACGAGGCTTTCCCACAGGGCTGTCCCACGTGCCACGGTGTTCTGAGTCGATCCTCGGCTTGAGAGTCGAGGTAGTGCAGGGAAAATAGGTTTCCCTGGAATGTACTGAGACATCTGGGGGACTCTGGGAATGGTGGCACGACCCTGGAGTTCCTCTCGCCTTTCCTGTGGAGAGCGCCTCCTCTTGAGATGCGACGAGAACGCCGGGAATTCTTTCCCGACCACGCAGGGAAAGGATCCCTCCTCTAGAGCTAGGGGGCTGAAACGGGGCTCCTCTGGATGTGGGCGGGACTCACGTGCTTCCTCTCGAGTGGAGACGGGTATGTCGGGGTACTTCTTGAGTTGCAGCAAGGGTGTGAAGGACCATTTGGAAGTTCCAGAGGTTAGGTGTGATTAGCCTCGAGACGCCTCAGCGAAATGGGGCTCACCTCGCCTGGAGGGGAGAAACTCGTGGATTATCTCGAGTTGACGGCAGGTGCTCTCGACTTACGACTGGGACCTCAGGGACCCGCTCTGGTGGCCTCACGAAAGGCCAGTCCCCATGCGAGTTGCTCGGGGGCATCTTGGGTTTCCTCTCCCGTCGAAGCCGGGGCCTAAGATCTTATGTGGAGTCTGTGGCAAAACCTGAGAATTACTCTCCATTGCTGACATGGATCTTGGGGTACTTCTGAAGTCTACCCAGGGGAGTCAGTCCCTCCTCTAAGTGGTGGCATGCACGTGCGCTTTCCTCCCGAGCTGTAGCAGCAGTGTCACGCTTCCCTTCGCGTGGATCAAGGGATCTGTGGCTTTGCCTCGAGGCTTTCCCAGGAGGCTTTTCCACGATGCTTTCCCACAGGGCTGTCCCACGTGCCACCGTGGTGTGAGTCGATCCTCGGCTTGAAAGTCGAGGCAGTGCAGGGAAAACAGGTTTCCCTGGAATGGACTGAGAAATCTGGGGGACTCTGGGAATGGGCGAACGACCCTGGAGTTCCTCTCGCCTTTCCTGTGGAGAGTGCCTCCTCTAGAGATGCAACGGGAACGCCGGAAATTCGTTCCCGAACCTGCAGGGAAAGGATCCCTCCTCTCGAGCTAGGAGGCGGAAACGGGACTCCTCTGGATGTGGGCGGGTCTCTCGTGCTTCCTCTCGAGTGGAGACGGGTATGTCGGGGAACTTCTTGAGTTGCAGCAAGGGTGTGAACGACCGTTTGGAATTTTCAGAGGTTAGGTGTGATTAGCCTCTAAACACCTCAGCAGAAATGGGCCTCATCTCGCCTGGAGGGGAGAAACTCCTGGATTTTATTGACTTGTGGCAGGTGCTCTCGACTTACGACGGGTACCTCAGGGACCCACTCTGGTGGCCTCACGAAAGGCCAGTCCCCAAGCGAATTGCTCGGGGGCCTCTAGGGATTCCTCTCTCCTCGATGCCGGTGCATAAGACCTTGTGTGGAGTCGGTGCCGGAACCTGAGGATTCCTCTCCAGTGCTGACATGGATGTTGGGTACTTTTGGAGTCTCCCCAGGGGAGTCAGTCCTCGCCTCGAGTGGGGCATGCACGTGCGCTTTCCTCCCCAGCTGTAGCAGCAGTGTTGCGCTTCCCTTCGCATGGATCACGGCATTTGTGGATTTCCTTCGAGGCTTTCCCGCGAGGCTTTCCCACGAGGCTTTCCCACAGGGCTGTCCCACGTGCCACCGTGGTGTGAGTCGATCCTCGGCTTGAAAGTGGAGGAAGTGCAGGGAAAACAGGTTTCCCTGGAATTGACTGAGACATCTGGGGGACTCTGGGAATGGTGGCACGACCCTGGATTTCCTCTCGCCTTTCTTGTGGAGAGCGCTCCTCTTGGAATGCTATGGGAACCCCGGGAATTCTTTCCTGACCACGCAGGGAAAGGATCCCTCCTCTCGAGCTTGGAGGCGGAAACGGGGCTCTTCTGGATGTGAGCGGGACTCTCGTGCTTCCTCTCAAGTGGAGACGGGTATGTCGGGAAACTTCTTTAGTTGCAGCAAGGGTGTGAATAACCGTTTGGAAGTTCCAGAGGTTAGGTGTGATTAGCTTCGAGACTCCTCAGCGGACAAGGGCCTCATCTCGCTTGGAGGGGAAAACCTCCTGGATTTTCTCGAGTTGCGGCAGGTGCTCTCGACTTACGATGGAGACCTCAGGGACCCGCTCTGGAGGACACAGGAAAGGCCAGTCCCCATGGCAGTTGCTCCGGGGCCTCTCGGGATTCCTCTCCCGTCGATGCCGGGGCCTAAGTCCTTGTGTGGTATCGGAGGCGGGACCTGAGGATTCCTCTGCAGTGCTGACATGGATGTTGGGATACTTCTGGAGTCTCCCCAGGGGAGTCAGTCCTCGTCTCGAGTGGGGTCATGCACGTGCGCTTTCCTCCGGAGCTGTAGCAGCAGAGTCACACTTCCCTATGCGTGGATCAAAGCATCTGTGGCTTTCCCTCGAGGCTTTCCCATGAGGCTTTCCCACGAGGCTTTCCCACGAGGCTTTCCCACAGGGCTCTCCGACGTGCCACCCTGGTGTGAGTCGATCCTCGGCTTGAATGTCGAAGCAGTGCAGGGAAAACAGGTTTCCCTGGAATGGACTGAGACATCTGGGGGACTCTGGGAAAGGTGGCACGACCCTGGAGTTCCTCTCGCCTTTCCTGTGGAGAGCGCCTCCTCTTGAGATGCGACGGGAACGCCGGGATTTCTTTCCCGATGACGCAGGGAAAGGATCCCTCCTCTAGAGCTAGTAGGCAGAAACGGGGCTCCTCTGGATGTGGGCGGGACTCTCGTGCTTCCTCTCGAATGGAGACGGTATGTCGGGGAACATCTTGAGTTGCAGCCTGGGTGTGAAGCACCGTTTGGAAGTTCCAGAGATTAGGTGTGATTAGCCTCGAGACGCCTCAGCAGAAATGGGCCTCATCTCGCCTGGAGGGGAGAACCTCCTGGATTTTCTCGAGATAGGGCAGTTGCTCTCGACTTACGACGGGGACCTCAAGGACCCGCTCTGGGGGCCTCAGAAAAGGCCAGTCCCCATGCGAGTTGCTCGGGGCCTCTCGGGATTCCTCTCCCGTCGATGTCGGGGCCTAAGACCTTGTGTGGAGTCGGTGCCGGAATCTGAGGATTCCTGTGCAGTGCTGACATGGATCTTGGGGTACTTCTGGAGTCTTCCCAGGGGAGTTAGTCCTCGTCTCGAGTGGGGACATGCACCTGCGCTTTCCTCCCTAGCTGTAGCAGCAGTGTCATGCTCCAGTCGTGTGGATCAAGGTATCAGTGGCTTTCCCTCGAGGCTTTCCCACGATGCTTTCCAACAAGGCTTTCCCACGAGGCTTTCCCAGCAGGGTTTCCAACGAGGCTTTCCCCCAGTGATGTCCCACGTGCCACCGTGGTGTCAGTCGATCCTCGGTTTGAAAGTCGAGGCAGTGCAGGGAAAACAGGTTTCCCTGGAATGGACTGAGACATCTTGGGGACTCTGGGAATGGTGGCACGACCCTGGAGTTCCTCTCGCCTTTCTTGTGGAGAGCGCCTCCTCTTGAGATGCGACGGGAACGCCGGGAATTCTTTGCCGACCACGAAAGGAAAGGATCCCTCCTCTCGAGCTAGGAGGCGGAAACGGGGCCCCTCTGTATGTGGGCGGGACTCTCGTGCTTCCTCTTGAGTGGTGACGGGTATGTCGGGGAACTTCTTGAGATGCAGCAAGGCTGTGAAGGACCCTTTGGAAGTTCCAGAGGTTAGGTGTGATTAGCCTCGAGTCGCCTCAGCGGAAATGGGCCTCATCTCGCCTGGAGAGGACAACCTCCTGGATTTTCTCGAGTTGCGGCAGGTGCTCTCGACTTACGACGGAGACCTCAGGGACCCGCTCTGGTGGCCTCAGGAAAGGCCAGTCCCCATGAGAGTTGCTCGGGGGCCTCTCGGGATTCCTCTCCCGTTGATGCCGGGGCCTAAGTTCTTGTGAGGAGTCGGTGCCGGAACCTGAGGATTCCTCTCCAGTGCTGACATGGATCTTGGGGTACTTCTGGAGTCTCCCCAGGGGAGTCAGTCCTCGTCTCGAGTGGGGGCATGCACGTGAAATTTCTTTCCGAACTGTAGCAGCAGTGTCACGCTTCCCTTCGCGTGGATCAAGGGATCTGTGGCTTTCCCTGGAGGCTTTCACACGAGGCTTTGCCACATGGTTGTCCCACGTACCACCGTGATGTGAGTCGATCCTCGGCTTGAATGTCGAGGCAGTGCAGGGAAAACAGGTTTCCCTGGAATGGACTGAGACATCTGGGGGACTCTGGGAATGGTGGCACGACCCTGGAGTTCATCTCGCCTTTCCTGTGTAGAGCGCCTCCATCTTGAGATGCGACGGGAACGCCGGGATTTCTTTCCCGAACACGCAGGGAAAGGATCCCTCCTCTCGAGCTAGGAGGCGGAAACAGGGCTCTTCTGGATGTGGGCGGGACTCTCGTACTTCCTCTTCAGTGGAGACGGGTATGTCGGGGAACTTCTTGAGTTGCAGCAAGGGTGTGAAGGACCGTTTGGAAGTTCCAGACATTAGGTGTGATTAGCCTCGAGACGCCTCAGCGGAAATCGGCCTCATCTCGCCTGGAGGGGAGAACCTCCTGGATTTTCTCGAGTTGCTGCACGTGCTCTCGACTTACGACGGGGACCTCAGGGACCCGCTCTGGTGGCCTTAGGAAAGGCCAGTCCCCATGCTAGTTGCTCGGGGGCCTCTCGGGATTCCTCTACCATCGATGCCGGGGCCTAAGACCTTGAGTGGAGTTGGTGCACCAAACTGAGGATTCCTCTCCAGTGCTGACATGGATCTTGGGCTACTTCTGGAGTCTCCCCAGGGGAGTCTTTCGTCGTCTCGAGTGGGGGCATGCACGTGTGCTTTCCTCCCGAGCTGTAGCAGCAGTGTCACGCTTCCCTTCGCGTTGATCAAAGCAACTGTGGCTTTCCCTTGAGGCTTTCCCACGAGGCTTTCCAACAGGGCTGTCCCACGTGCCACCGTGGTGTGGGTCGATCCTCGGCTTGAAAGGCGAGGCAGTGCAGGGAAAACAAGTTTCCCTGGAATGGCCTGAGACATCTGGGGGACTCTGGGAATGGTGGCACGACCCTGGTGTTCCTCTCGCCTTTCCTGTGGAGATCGCCTCCTCTTTAGATGCGCCAGGAACACTGGGAACTCTTTCCCGATCACTGAGGGAAAGGATACCTCCTCTCGAGCTTGGAGGCGGAAACGGGGCTCCTCTGAATGTGGGCGGGACTCTCGTGCTTCCTCTCGAGTGGAGACGGTATGATGGGGATCTTCTTGAGTTGCAGCAGGGGGTTAAGGACCGTTTGGAAGTTCCAGAGGTTAGGTGTGATTAGCCTTGAGACACCTCAGCGGAAATGGTCCTCATCTCTCCTGGAAGGGAGAACCTCCTGGATTTCCTCAAGTTGCTGCAGGTGCTCTCGACCTACGACGGGAACCTCAGGGACCCGCTCTGGTGGCCTCAGGAAAGGCCAATCCCCATTCGAGTTGCTCGGGGAGACTCACGGGATTCCTCTCCCGTTGATGCTGGGGCCTAAGACCTTTGTGGAGTCGGTGCCGTAAAGTGAGGGTTCCTCTCCAGTGCTGACATGAATTTTGGGGTACTTCTGAAGTCTCCCCAGGGGAGTCAGTCCTCGTCTCGAGTGGGGGCATGCACGTGTGCTTTCCTCCGGAGCTGAAGCAGCAGTGTCACGCTTCACTTCGCGTGGATCAAAGCCTCTGTGGCTTTCCCTCGAGGCTTTCCCAGGAGGCTTTCCCACGAGGCTTTCCCACGAGGCTTTCCCACAGGGCTGACCCACGTGTCACTGTTGTGTAAGTCGATCCTCGGCTTGAAAGTCGAGGCAGTGCAGGGAAAACAGTTTACCCTGGAATGGACTGAGACATCTGGGGGACTCTGGGAATGGTGGCACGACCCTGGAGTTCCTCTCGCCTTTCCTGTGGAGAGAGCCTCCTCTTGAGATGCGAGGGAAATGCCGGGAATTCTTTCCCGACCACGCAGTGAAAGGATCCCTTCTCTCGAGCCATGAGGCGGAAACTAGGCTCCTCTGGATGTGGCGGGACTCTCGAGCTTCCTCTCGAGTGGAGACTGGTATGTCGGGGAACTTCTTGAATTGCAGCAAGGGTGTGAAGGACCCTTTGGAAGTTCCATAGGTTAGGTGTGATTAGCCTCGAGACGCCTTAGCGGAAATTGGCCTCATCTCGCCTGGAAGGGAGAACCTCCTGGATTTTCTCGAGATGCGGCAGGTGCTCTCGACTTACGACGGGGACCACAGGGACCCGCTCCGGTGGCCTCGGGAAAGGCCAGTCCCCATGCGAGTTGCTAGGGGGCCTCTCAGGATTCCTCTCCCTTTGATGCTGGGGCCTAAGACCTTGCGTGAAGTCGGTGCCAGAAACTGACGATTCCTCTCCAGTGCTGACATGGATCTTGGGCTAATTCTGGAATCTCCCCAGGGGAGTCAGTCCTCGTCTCGAGTGGGGGCATACACGTGCGCTTTCCTCCCGAGCTCTAGCAACAGTGTCATGCTTCCCTTCGCGTGGATCAAAGGGATCTGTGGCTTTCCCTCGAGGCTTTCCCACGAGTCTTTCCCACAGGGCTGTCCAACGTGCCATCACGGTGTGAGTCGATCCTCGGCCTGAAAGTCGAGGCAGTGCAGGGAAACAGTTTTCCCTGGAATGGACTGAGACAGCTTGGGGACTCTGGGAATAGGGCCTGATCCTGGAGTTCCTCTCGCCTTTCCTGTGGAGAGCGCCTCCACTTGAGATGCGACGGGAACGCCGGGAATACTTTCCCGCACACGCAGGGAAAGGATCCCTCCTCTCGAGCTAGCAGGCGGAAACGGGGCTCCTCAGGATGTGGTCGGGACACTCGTGCTTCCTCTCGAGTGGAGTCGGGTATGTCGGGGAACTTCTTGAGTTGCAGCAAGGGTGTGAAGGACCCTTTGGAAGTTCCAGAGGTTAGGTGTGATTAGCCTCGAGACGCCTCAGCGGAAATGGACCTTATCTCACCTGGAGGGGAGAACCTCCTGGAATTTCTCGAGTTGCGGCAGGTGCTCTCGACTTACGACGGGGACCTCAGGGACCCGCTCTGGTGGCCTCAGGAAAGGCCAATCCCCTTGCGAGGTGTTCAGGGGCCTCTCGGGGGCCTCTCGGGTTTCCTCTCCCGTCGATGCTGGGGCCTAAAACCTTGTGTGAAGTCAGTGCCGGAACCTGAGGATTCCTCTCCAGTGCTGACATGGATCCTGGGATATTTCTGGAGTCTCCCCATGGGAGTCAGTCCTCGTCTCGAGTGGGGGCATGCACGTGCACTTTCCTCCCGAGCTGTAGCAGCAGTGTCACGCTTCCCTTCGCGTGGATCAAGGGATCAGGGGCTTTCCCTCGAGTCTTTCCCACGAGGCTTTCCCACGAGGCTTTCCCACAGGGCTGTACCACGTGCCACCGTGGTGTGAGTCGATCCTCGCCTTGAAAGTCGAGGCAGTGCAGGGAAAACAGGTTTCCCTGGAATGGACTGAGACATCTGGTGGACTCTGGGAATGTGGCACCACCCTGGAGTTCATTTCGTCTTTCCTGTGGAAAGCGCCTCCACTTGAGATGCGACGGGAACGCCGGGAATTCTTTCCCGACCCTGCAGGGAAAGGATCCCTCCTCTCGAGCTAGGAGGCGGAAACGGGGCTCCTCTGGATGTGGGCGGGACTCTCGTGCTTCCTCTTGAGTGGAGTCCCGTATGTCGGGGAACTTCTTGAGTTGCAGCAAGGGTGTGAAGGACCCTTTGGAAGTTCCAGAGGTTAGGTGTGAGTAGCCTCGAGATGCCTCAGCGGAAATGGGCCTCATCTCGCCTGGAGGGGAGAACCTCCTGGATTTTCTCGAGTTGCGGCAGGTGCTCTCGACTTACGACGGGGACCTAATTGACCCGCTCTGGTGGCCTCAGGAAAGGACAGTCCCCTTGCGAGTTACTTGGCGGCTTCTCGGGGGCCTCTCGGGTTTCCTCTCCCGTCGATTCTGGGGCCTAAAATCTTGTTTGGAGTCAGTGCCGGAACCTGAGGATTCCTCTCCAGTGCTGACATGGATCCTGGGATATTTCTGGAGTCTCCCCATGGGAGTCAGTCCTCGTCTCGAGTGGGAGCATGCACGTGCGCATTCCTCCCGAGCTGTAGTAGCAGTGTCACACTTCCCTTCGCGTGGGTCAAGGTATCAGTGGCTTTCCCTCGTGCCTTTCCCACGAGGCTTTCCCACGAGGCTTTCCCACAGGGCTGTCCCACGTGCGTCCGTGGTGTGAGTCGATCCTCGGCTTGAAAGTCGAGGCAGTGCAGGGAAAACAGGTTTCCCTGGAATGGACTGACACATATGGGGGACTCTGGGAATGCGGCACAACCCTGGAGTTCCTCTCGCCTTTCCTCTGGAGAGCACCTCCACTTGAGATGTGTCGGGAACGCCGGGAATTCTTCCAAAACCACGCAGGGAAAGGATCCCTCCTCTCGAGCTAGGAGGCGGAAACGGGGCTCCTCTGGATGTGGGCGGGAACTCTCGTGCTTCCTCTCGAGTGGAGACGGGTATGTCGCTGAACTTCTTGAGTTGCAGCAAGGGTGTGAAGGACCCTTTGGAAGTTCCAGAGATTAGCGTGTGATTAGCCTCGAGACGCCTCAGCGGAATGGGCCTCATCTCGCCTGGACGGGAGAACCTCCTGGATTTTTCGAGTTGCGGACAGGTGCTCTCGACTTACGACGGGGACCTCAGGGACCCGCTCTGGCTGGCCTCAGGAAAGGCCAGTCCCCATGCGAGTTGCTCGGGGTCCTCTAGGGATTCCTCTCCGTCGATGCCGGGGCCTAAGACCTTGTGTGGAGTCGGTGGCCGGAACCTTAGGATTCCTCTCCAGTGCTGACATGGATCTTGGGGTACTTCTGGAGTCTCCCAAGGGGAGTCAGTCCTCGTCTCGAGTGGGGGCATGCATCGATGCGCTTTTGTCCCGAGCTGTAGCAGCAGTGTCGCATTTCCCTTCGCGTGCATCAAGGGATCTGTGGCTTTCCCTCGAGGCTTTCCCACGAGGCTTCCCACAGGGCTGTCCCACGTTCCACCGTGGTGTGAGTCGATCCTCGGCTTGAACGTCGAGGCAGTGAAGGGAAAACAGTTTCCCTGGAATGGACTGAGACATCTGGGGACTCTGGGAATGCTGGCACGACCCTGGAAGTTCCTCTCGTTTCCTGTGGAGAGCGGTCCTCTTGAGATGCGACGGGAACGCCGGGATTCGTTCCCGAACCACAGGGAAAGATCACTCCACTCGATCTAGGAGGCGAAACGGGGCTCCTTGGATGTGGGCGGGAACTCTCGTGCTTCCACTCAATTGAGAGGTATGTCGGGGGAACTTCTTGAGTTGCAGAAAGGTGTGAAGGACCCTTTGGAAGTTCCAGAGGTTAGGTGTGATTTGCCTCGAGACGCCTCAGCGGAAATGGGCCTCATCTCGCCTGGAGGGAGAACCTCCTGGATTTTCTCGAGTTGCGCAGGTGCTCTCGACTTACGACGGGGACCTCAGGGACCCGCTCTGGTGGCCTCAGGAAAGGCCAGTCCCCATGCGAGTTGCTCGGGGCCTCTCGGGATTCCTCTCCCGTCGATGCGGGGCCTAAGACCTTGTGTGGAGTCGGTGGCGGAACCTGAGGATTCCTCTCCAGTGCTGACATGGATCTTGGGGGACTTCTGGCGTCTCCAGTGCAGTCAGACCTCTTACTCGAGTGGGGGCATGCACGTGCGCTTTCCTTCCGAGCTCTAGCAGCAGTGTCGCGCTTCCCTTTCGTGGTAGATCAAGGGATCAGGGGCTTTCCCGCCAGGCTTTCCCACGAGGCTTTCGAGGCTTTCCACGAGGCTTTCCCACGGGGCTGTCCCACGTGACACCGTGGTGTGAGTCGATCCTCGGCTTGAAAGTCGAGGCAGTGCAGGGAACAGTTTTCCCTGGAATGGACTGAGACATCCAGGGGCTCTGGGAATGGTGGCACGACCCAGGAGTTCTCTCGACCTTTCCT
>NW_017190910.1:0-11045 GCF_001704415.2 Capra hircus
TCCTCTGGATGTGTGTGGGACTCTCGTGCTTCTCTCGAGTGGAGACGGGTATGTAGGGGAACTTCTTGAGTTGCAGCAAGGGTGTGAAGGACCCTATGGAAGTTCCAGAGATTAGGTATGATTAGCCTCGAGACGCCTCAGCGGAAACGGGCCTCATCTCGCCTGGAGAGGAGAACCTCCTGCATTTTCTCGAGTTGCGGCAGGTGCTCTCACCTTACGACGGGGACCTCAGGGACCCCCTCTGGTTGCCTCAGGAAAGGCCGGTCCACATGCGAGTTGCTATTGGGCCTCTCGGGTTTCCTAACCCGTCGATGCCGGGGCCTAAGACCTTGTGTGGAGTTGATGCCGGAACCTGAGGATAACTCTCCAGTGCTGACATGGATCTTGGGGTACTTCTGGTGTCTCCCAGGGGAGTCAGTTCTCGTCTCCAGTGGGGGCAATCACGTGCGCTTTCCTCTCGAGCTGTAGCAGCAGAGTCACGCTTCCCTTCACGTGGATCAAGGGATCTGTGGCTTTCCCTCGAGGCTTTCCCACGAGTCTTTCCCACAGGGCTGTCCCATGTGCCACGTGGTATGCGTGGATCCTCGGCTTGAAAGTCGAGGCAGTGCAGGGAAAACAGGTTTCCCTGGAATGGACTGAGACATCTGGGGGACCCTGGAAATGGTGGCACGACATTGGAGTTCCTCTTGCCTTTCCAGTGGAGGACGCCTCTTCTTGAGATGCAGAGGGAACGCCGGGAATTCTTTCCAGAACACGCAGGGAAAGGATCCGTCCTCTCGAGCTATGAGGCGGAAACGGGGCTCCTCTAGATGTGGGCGGGACTCTAGTGCTTCCTCTCGAGTCGAGACGAGTATGTCGGGAACTTCTTGAGTTATAACAAGGGTGTGAAGGACCCTTTGGAAGTTCCAGAGGTTAGGTGTGATTAGCCCTTGAGACGCCTCAGCGGAAATGGGCCTCATCTCGCCTGGAGGGGAGAACCTCCTGGAGTTTTTAGAGTTGCGGCAGGTGCTCTCGACTTACGACGGGGACCTCAGGGACCCGCTCTGGTGGCCTCCGGAAAGGCCAGTCCCCATGCGAGTTGCTATTGGGCCTCTCGGGATTCCTCTCCCGTCGATGCCGGGGCCTAAGACCTTGTGTGGAGTCGATGCTTTAACCTGAGGATTCCTCTCCAGTGCTGACATCGATCTTGGGGTACTTCTGGAGTCTCCCCAGGGGAGTCAGTCCTCGTCTCGACTGGGCGCAAACACGGAAGCTTTTCTCCGAGCTGTAGCAGCAGTGTCACGCTTCCCTTCGCGTGAATCAAGTTATCAGGGCTTTCCCTCGAGGCTTTCCCACGAGGCTTTCCCAGGGCTGTCCCACGTGCCACCGTGGTGTGAGTCATCCTCGGTTTGAAAGTTGAAGCAGTGCAAGGAAAACAGGTTTCCCTGGACTGTAACTGAGACATCTGGGGGACTCTGGGAATGGTGGCACGACCCCTGGAGTTCCTCTCGCCTTTCGTGTGGAGAGCGCCTCCTCTTGAGATGCGACGGGAACGCCGGGAATTCTTTCGCCACCACGCAGGGAAAGGATCCCTCTTCTCGAGCTAGGAGGCGGAAACGGGGATCCTCTGGATGTGGGCGGGACTCTCGTGCTTCCTCTGGAGTGGAGACGGGTATGCCGGGGAACTTCTTGAGTTCCAGAAAGGATTTGAGGGAACCTTTGGAAGTTCAGAGGTTAGATGTGATTAGCCTTGAGACGCCTCAGCAGAAATGGCCTCTTCTCTCCTGGAGGGGAGAACCTCCTGGATTCTCCCGAGTTGCGGCAGGTGTTCTTGACTTACGACGGGGACATCAGGCACCCGCTCTGGTGGCCTCAGGAAAGGCCAGTCCCATGCGAGTTGCTCGGGGCCTCTCGGGATTCCTCTCCCCATCGATGCCGGGGACTAAGACCTTGTGTGGAGTCGCTGCCGGAACCTGAGGATTCCTCTCCAGTGCTGACATGGATCTTGGGTACTTCTGGTGTCTCCCCAGGGGAGTCAGTCCTCGTCTCGAGTGGGGGCATGCACGTGCACTTTCCTCCCGAACAGTAGCAGCAGTGTCACGCTTCCCTTCGCGAGGATCAAGGGATCTGTGGCTTTCCCACGAGGCTTTCCCACGAGGCTTTCACACGAGGCTTTCCCACGAGGCTTTCCGACAGGGCTGTCCCACCTGCCACCGTGGTGTGAGTCGATCCTCGGCTTGAAAGTCGAGGCAGTGCAAGGAAAACAGGTTTCCCTGGAATGGATTGAGACATCTGGGGGGGCTCAGGGAATGGTGGAACGACCCTGGAGTTCCCTCTCGACTTTCCTGTGGAGAGCGCCTCCTCTTGAGATGCGACGGGAACGCCGGGAATTCTTTCCTGACCACGCAGGGAAAGGATCCCTCCTCCCGAACTAGGAGGCGGAAACGGGCTCCTCTGGATGTGGGCGGGACTCTCGTGTTTCCTCTCGAGTGGAGACGGGTATGTCGGGGAACTTCTTGAGTTGCAGCAAGGGTGTGAAGGACCCTTTGGAAGTTCCAGAGGTTAGGTGTGATTAGCCTCGAGACGCCTCAGCGGAAATTGGGCTCATCTCTCCTGGGAGGGAGAACCTCCTGAATTTTCTCGAGTTGCGGCAGGTGCTCTCGACTTCTGACGGGGACCTCAGGGACCGGCTCTGGTGGAAGAAAGCCAGTCCCCAGGCGAGTTGCACGGGGGCCTCTCGGGATTCCTCTCCCGTCGATGCCGGGGCCTAAGACCTTGTGTGGAGTCGGTGCTGGAACCTGAGGAATCCTCTCCAGTGCTGACTTGGATCTAGGGGTTCTTCTGGAGTCTCCTCAGGGTAGTCAGTCCTCGTCTCGAGTGGGGCATCCACGTGCGCTTTCCTCCCGAGCTCTAGCAACAGAGTCACGCTTCCCTTCACGTGGATCAAGGGATCTGTGGCTTTCCCTCGAGGCTTTCCACGAGGCTTTCCCTAGAAGCTTTCCCACAGGGCTGTCCACGTGCCACCGTGGTGTGAGTCGATCCTCGGCTTGAAAGTCGAGTCAGTGCAGGGAAAACAGGTTTCCTGGAATGGACTGAGACATCTGGGGGACACTGGGAATGGTGGCACGACCCTGGAGTACCTCTCACCTTTCCTGTGGAGAGTGTCTCCTCTTGAGATGTGATGGGAACGCCGCGAATTCTTTCCCAACCACGCAGGGAAAGGATCCCTCCTCTCGAGCTAGGAGGCGGAAACGGGGCTCCTCTGGATGTGTGTGGGACTCTCGTGCTTCCTCTCGAGTGGAGACGGGTATGTAGGGGAACTTCTTGAGTTGCAGCAAGGGTGTGAAGGACCCTATGGAAGTTCCAGAGATTAGGTATGATTAGCCTCGAGACGCCTCAGCGGAAACGGGCCTCATCTCGCCTGGAGAGGAGAACCTCCTGCATTTTCTCGAGTTGCGGCAGGTGCTCTCACCTTACGACGGGGACCTCAGGGACCCCCTCTGGTTGCCTCAGGAAAGGCCGGTCCACATGCGAGTTGCTATTGGGCCTCTCGGGTTTCCTAACCCGTCGATGCCGGGGCCTAAGACCTTGTGTGGAGTTGATGCCGGAACCTGAGGATAACTCTCCAGTGCTGACATGGATCTTGGGGTACTTCTGGTGTCTCCCAGGGGAGTCAGTTCTCGTCTCCAGTGGGGGCAATCACGTGCGCTTTCCTCTCGAGCTGTAGCAGCAGAGTCACGCTTCCCTTCACGTGGATCAAGGGATCTGTGGCTTTCCCTCGAGGCTTTCCCACGAGTCTTTCCCACAGGGCTGTCCCATGTGCCACCGTGGTATGCGTGGATCCTCGCTTGAAAGTCGAGGCAGTGCAGGGAAAACAGGTTTCCCTGGAATGGACTGAGACATCTGGGGGACCCTGGAAATGGTGGCACGACATTGGAGTTCCTCTTGCCTTTCCAGTGGAGGACGCCTCTTCTTGAGATGCAGAGGGAACGCCGGGAATTCTTTCCAGAACACGCAGGGAAAGGATCCGTCCTCTCGAGCTATGAGGCGGAAACGGGGCTCCTCTAGATGTGGGCGGGACTCTAGTGCTTCCTCTCGAGTCGAGACGAGTATGTCGGGGAACTTCTTGAGTTATAACAAGGGTGTGAAGGACCCTTTGGAAGTTCCAGAGGTTAGGTGTGATTAGCCTTGAGACGCCTCAGCGGAAATGGGCCTCATCTCGCCTGGAGGGGAGAACCTCCTGGAGTTTTTAGAGTTGCGGCAGGTGCTCTCGACTTACGACGGGGACCTCAGGGACCCGCTCTGGTGGCCTCCGGAAAGGCCAGTCCCCATGCGAGTTGCTATTGGGCCTCTCGGGATTCCTCTCCCGTCGATGCCGGGGCCTAAGACCTTGTGTGGAGTCGATGCTTTAACCTGAGGATTCCTCTCCAGTGCTGACATCGATCTTGGGGTACTTCTGGAGTCTCCCCAGGGGAGTCAGTCCTCGTCTCGACTGGGCGCAAACACGGAAGCTTTTCTCCCGAGCTGTAGCAGCAGTGTCACGCTTCCCTTCGCGTGAATCAAGTTATCAGGGGCTTTCCCTCGAGGCTTTCCCACGAGGCTTTCCCACAGGGCTGTCCCACGTGCCACCGTGGTGTGAGTCATCCTCGGTTTGAAAGTTGAAGCAGTGCAAGGAAAACAGGTTTCCCTGGACTGTACTGAGACATCTGGGGGACTCTGGGAATGGTGGCACGACCCTGGAGTTCCTCTCGCCTTTCGTGTGGAGAGCGCCTCCTCTTGAGATGCGACGGGAACGCCGGGAATTCTTTCGCCACCACGCAGGGAAAGGATCCCTCTTCTCGAGCTAGGAGGCGGAAACGGGGATCCTCTGGATGTGGGCGGGACTCTCGTGCTTCCTCTGGAGTGGAGACGGGTATGCGGGAACTTCTTGAGTTCCAGAAAGGATTTGAGGGAACCTTTGGAAGTTCCAGAGGTTAGATGTGATTAGCCTTGAGACGCCTCAGCAGAAATGGGCCTCTTCTCTCCTGGAGGGGAGAACCTCCTGGATTCTCCCGAGTTGCGGCAGGTGTTCTTGACTTACGACGGGGACATCAGGCACCCGCTCTGGTGGCCTCAGGAAAGGCCAGTCCCCATGCGAGTTGCTCGGGGCCTCTCGGGATTCCTCTCCCATCGATGCCGGGGACTAAGACCTTGTGTGGAGTCGCTGCCGGAACCTGAGGATTCCTCTCCAGTGCTGACATGGATCTTGGGGTACTTCTGGTGTCTCCCAGGGGAGTCAGTCCTCGTCTCGAGTGGGGGCATGCACGTGCACTTTCCTCCCGAACAGTAGCAGCAGTGTCACGCTTCCCTTCGCGAGGATCAAGGGATCTGTGGCTTTCCCTAGAGGCTTTCCCACGAGGCTTTCACACGAGGCTTTCCCACGAGGCTTTCCGACAGGGCTGTCCCACCTGCCACCGTGGTGTGAGTCGATCCTCGGCTTGAAAGTCGAGGCAGTGCAAGGAAAACAGGTTTCCCTGGAATGGATTGAGACATCTGGGGGGGCTCAGGGAATGGTGGAACGACCCTGGAGTTCCTCTCGACTTTCCTGTGGAGAGCGCCTCCTCTTGAGATGCGACGGGAACGCCGGGAATTCTTTCCTGACCACGCAGGGAAAGGATCCCTCCTCCCGAACTAGGAGGCGGAAACGGGCTCCTCTGGATGTGGGCGGGACTCTCGTGTTTCCTCTCGAGTGGAGACGGGTATGTCGGGGGAACTTCTTGAGTTGCAGCAAGGGTGTGAAGGACCCTTTGGAAGTTCCAGAGGTTAGGTGTGATTAGCCTCGAGACGCCTCAGCGGAAATTGGGCTCATCTCTCCTGGAGGGGAGAACCTCCTGAATTTTCTCGAGTTGCGGCAGGTGCTCTCGACTTCTGACGGGACCTCAGGGACCGGCTCTGGTGGCCTCAGGAAAGGCCAGTCCCCAGGCGAGTTGCACGGGGCCTCTCGGGATTCCTCTCCCGTCGATGCCGGGGCCTAAGACCTTGTGTGGAGTCGGTGCTGGAACCTGAGGAATCCTCTCCAGTGCTGACTTGGATCTAGGGGTTCTTCTGGAGTCTCCTCAGGGTAGTCAGTCCTCGTCTCGAGTGGGGGCATCCACGTGCGCTTTCCTCCCGAGCTCTAGCAACAGAGTCACGCTTCCCTTCACGTGGATCAAGGGATCTGTGGCTTTCCCTCGAGGCTTTCCCCGAGGCTTTCCCTAGAAGCTTTCCCACAGGGCTGTCCACGTGCCACCGTGGTGTGAGTCGATCCTCGGCTTGAAAGTCGAGTCAGTGCAGGGAAAACAGGTTTCCCTGGAATGGACTGAGACATCTGGGGGACACTGGGAATGGTGGCACGACCCTGGAGTACCTCTCACCTTTCCTGTGGAGAGTGTCTCCTCTTGAGATGTGATGGGAACGCCGCGAATTCTTTCCCAACCACGCAGGGAAAGGATCCCTCCTCTCGAGCTAGGAGGCGGAAACGGGGCTCCTCTGGATGTGTGTGGGACTCTCGTGCTTCCTCTCGAGTGGAGACGGGTATGTAGGGGAACTTCTTGAGTTGCAGCAAGGGTGTGAAGGACCCTATGGAAGTTCCAGAGATTAGGTATGATTAGCCTCGAGACGCCTCAGCGGAAACGGGCCTCATCTCGCCTGGAGAGGAGAACCTCCTGCATTTTCTCGAGTTGCGGCAGGTGCTCTCACCTTACGACGGGGACCTCAGGGACCCCCTCTGGTTGCCTCAGGAAAGGCCGGTCCACATGCGAGTTGCTATTGGGCCTCTCGGGTTTCCTAACCCGTCGATGCCGGGGCCTAAGACCTTGTGTGGAGTTGATGCCGGAACCTGAGGATAACTCTCCAGTGCTGACATGGATCTTGGGGTACTTCTGGTGTCTCCCCAGGGGAGTCAGTTCTCGTCTCCAGTGGGGCAATCACGTGCGCTTTCCTCTCGAGCTGTAGCAGCAGAGTCACGCTTCCCTTCACGTGGATCAAGGGATCTGTGGCTTTCCCTCGAGGCTTTCCCACGAGTCTTTCCCACAGGGCTGTCCCATGTGCCACCGTGGTATGCGTGGATCCTCGGCTTGAAAGTCGAGGCAGTGCAGGGAAAACAGGTTTCCCTGGAATGGACTGAGACATCTGGGGGACCCTGGAAATGGTGGCACGACATTGGAGTTCCTCTTGCCTTTCCAGTGGAGGACGCCTCTTCTTGAGATGCAGAGGGAACGCCGGGAATTCTTTCCAGAACACGCAGGGAAAGGATCCGTCCTCTCGAGCTATGAGGCGGAAACGGGGCTCCTCTAGATGTGGGCGGGACTCTAGTGCTTCCTCTCGAGTCGAGACGAGTATGTCGGGGAACTTCTTGAGTTATAACAAGGGTGTGAAGGACCCTTTGGAAGTTCCAGAGGTTAGGTGTGATTAGCCTTGAGACGCCTCAGCGGAAATGGGCCTCATCTCGCCTGGAGGGGAGAACCTCCTGGAGTTTTTAGAGTTGCGGCAGGTGCTCTCGACTTACGACGGGGACCTCAGGGACCCGCTCTGGTGGCCTCCGGAAAGGCCAGTCCCCATGCGAGTTGCTATTGGGCCTCTCGGGATTCCTCTCCGTCGATGCCGGGGCCTAAGACCTTGTGTGGAGTCGATGCTTTAACCTGAGGATTCCTCTCCAGTGCTGACATCGATCTTGGGGTACTTCTGGAGTCTCCCCAGGGGAGTCAGTCCTCGTCTCGACTGGGCAAACACGGAAGCTTTTCTCCGAGCTGTAGCAGCAGTGTCACGCTTCCCTTCGCGTGAATCAAGTTATCAGGGGCTTTCCCTCGAGGCTTTCCCACGAGGCTTTCCCACAGGGCTGTCCCACGTGCCACCGTGGTGTGAGTCATCCTCGGTTTGAAAGTTGAAGCAGTGCAAGGAAAACAGGTTTCCCTGGACTGTACTGAGACATCTGGGGGACTCTGGAATGGTGGCACGACCCTGGAGTTCCTCTCGCCTTTCGTGTGGAGAGCGCCTCCTCTTGAGATGCGACGGGAACGCCGGGAATTCTTTCGCCACCACGCAGGGAAAGGATCCCTCTTCTCGAGCTAGGAGGCGGAAACGGGGATCCTCTGGATGTGGGCGGGACTCTCGTGCTTCCTCTGGAGTGGAGACGGGTATGCCGGGGAACTTCTTGAGTTCCAGAAAGGATTTGAGGGAACCTTTGGAAGTTCCAGAGGTTAGATGTGATTAGCCTTGAGACGCCTCAGCAGAAATGGGCCTCTTCTCTCCTGGAGGGGAGAACCTCCTGGATTCTCCGAGTTGCGGCAGGTGTTCTTGACTTACGACGGGGACATCAGGCACCCGCTCTGGTGGCCTCAGGAAAGGCCAGTCCCCATGCGAGTTGCTCGGGGGCCTCTCGGGATTCCTCTCCCATCGATGCCGGGGACTAAGACCTTGTGTGGAGTCGCTGCCGGAACCTGAGGATTCCTCTCCAGTGCTGACATGGATCTTGGGTACTTCTGGTGTCTCCCAGGGGAGTCAGTCCTCGTCTCGAGTGGGGGCATGCACGTGCACTTTCCTCCCGAACAGTAGCAGCAGTGTCACGCTTCCCTTCGCGAGGATCAAGGGATCTGTGGCTTTCCCTAGAGGCTTTCCCACGAGGCTTTCACACGAGGCTTTCCCACGAGGCTTTCCGACAGGGCTGTCCCACCTGCCACCGTGGTGTGAGTCGATCCTCGGCTTGAAAGTCGAGGCAGTGCAAGGAAAACAGGTTTCCCTGGAATGGATTGAGACATCTGGGGGGGCTCAGGGAATGGTGGAACGACCCTGGAGTTCCTCTCGACTTTCCTGTGGAGAGCGCCTCCTCTTGAGATGCGACGGGAACGCCGGAATTCTTTCCTGACCACGCAGGGAAAGGATCCCTCCTCCCGAACTAGGAGGCGGAAACGGGCTCCTCTGGATGTGGGCGGGACTCTCGTGTTTCCTCTCGAGTGGAGACGGGTATGTCGGGGAACTTCTTGAGTTGCAGCAAGGGTGTGAAGGACCCTTTGGAAGTTCCAGAGGTTAGGTGTGATTAGCCTCGAGACGCCTCAGCGGAAATTGGGCTCATCTCTCCTGGAGGGGAGAACCTCCTGAATTTTCTCGAGTTGCGGCAGGTGCTCTCGACTTCTGACGGGGACCTCAGGGACCGGCTCTGGTGCCTCAGGAAAGGCCAGTCCCCAGGCGAGTTGCACGGGGGCCTCTCGGGATTCCTCTCCCGTCGATGCCGGGGCCTAAGACCTTTGTGTGGAGTCGGTGCTGGAACCTGAGGAATCCTCTCCAGTGCTGACTTGGATCTAGGGGTTCTTCTGGAGTCTCCTCAGGTAGTCAGTCCTCGTCTCGAGTGGGGGCATCCACGTGCGCTTTCCTCCCGAGCTCTAGCAACAGAGTCACGCTTCCCTTCACGTGGATCAAGGGATCTGTGGCTTTCCCTCGAGGCTTTCCCACGAGGCTTTCCTAGAAGCTTTCCCACAGGGCTGTCCACGTGCCACCGTGGTGTGAGTCGATCCTCGGCTTGAAAGTCGAGTCAGTGCAGGGAAAACAGGTTTCCCTGGAATGGACTGAGACATCTGGGGGACACTGGGAATGGTGGCACGACCCTGGAGTACCTCTCACCTTTCCTGTGGAGAGTGTCTCCTCTTGAGATGTGATGGGAACGCCGCGAATTCTTTCCCAACCACGCAGGGAAAGGATCCCTCCTCTCGAGCTAGGAGGCGGAAACGGGGCTCCTCTGGATGTGTGTGGGACTCTCGTGCTTCCTCTCGAGTGGAGACGGGTATGTAGGGGAACTTCTTGAGTTGCAGCAAGGGTGTGAAGGACCTATGGAAGTTCCAGAGATTAGGTATGATTAGCCTCGAGACGCCTCAGCGGAAACGGGCCTCATCTCGCCTGGAGAGGAGAACCTCCTGCATTTTCTCGAGTTGCGGCAGGTGCTCTCACCTTACGACGGGGACCTCAGGGACCCCCTCTGGTTGCCTCAGGAAAGGCCGGTCCACATGCGAGTTGCTATTGGGCCTCTCGGGTTTCCTAACCCGTCGATGCCGGGGCCTAAGACCTTGTGTGGAGTTGATGCCGGAACCTGAGGATAACTCTCCAGTGCTGACATGGATCTTGGGTACTTCTGGTGTCTCCCCAGGGGAGTCAGTTCTCGTCGTCTCAGTGGGGGCAATCACGTGCGCTTTCCTCTCGAGCTGTAGCAGCAGAGTCACGCTTCCCTTCACGTGGATCAAGGGATCTGTGGCTTTCCCTCGAGGCTTTCCCACGAGTCTTTCCCACAGGGCTGTCCATGTGCCACCGTGGTATGCGTGGATCCTCGGCTTGAAAGTCGAGGCAGTGCAGGGAAAACAGGTTTCCCTGGAATGGACTGAGACATCTGGGGGACCCTGGAAATGGTGGCACGACATTGGAGTTCCTCTTGCCTTTCCAGTGGAGGACGCCTCTCTTCTTGAGATGCAGAGGGAACGCCGGGAATTCTTTCCAGAACACGCAGGGAAAGGATCCGTCCTCTCGAGCTATGAGGCGGAAACGGGGCTCCTCTAGATGTGGGCGGGACTCTAGTGCTTCCTCTCGAGTCGAGACGAGTATGTCGGGGAACTTCTGAGTTATAACAAGGGTGTGAAGGACCCTTGGAAGTTCCAGAGGTTAGGTGTGATTAGCCTTGAGACGCTCAGCGGAAATGGGCCTCATCTCGCCTGGAGGGGAGAACCTCCTGGAGTTTTTAGAGTTGCGGCAGGTGCTCTCGACTTACGACGGGGACCTCAGGGACCCGCTCTGGTGGCCTCCGGAAAGGCCAGTCCCATGCGAGTTGCTATTGGGCCTCTCGGGATTCCTCTCCGTCGATGCCGGGGCCTAAAGACCTTGTGTGGAGTCGATGCTTTAACCTGAGGATTCCTCTCAGTGCTGACATCGATCTTGGGGTACTTCTGGGAGTCCTCCCAGGGGAGTCAGTCCTCGTCTCGACTGGGCGCAAACACGGAAGCTTTTTCTCCCGAGCTGTAGCAGCAGTGTCACGCTTCCCCTTCGCGTGAATCAATTATCAGGGGCTTTCC
>NW_017190911.1:0-11044 GCF_001704415.2 Capra hircus
GCTTGAAAGTCGAGGCAGTGCAGGGAAAACACATTTCCCTGGAATGGACTGAGACATCTGTGGGACTCAGGTAATGGTGTCACGACCCTGGAGTTCCCTCGTCTTTCCTGTCGAAAGAGCCTCCTCTTGAGATGCCGACCGGAACGCCGGGAATTCTTTCCCGAACACGCAGGGAAAGGATCCCTCCTCTAGAGCTAGGAGGCGGACACGGGGCTCCTCTGGATGTGGGCGGGACTCTCGAGCTTCCTCTCGAGTGGAGACGGGTATGTCGGGGAACTTTTTTAGTTGCAGTAAGGATGTGAAGGACCCTTTGTAAGTTCCAGAGGTTAGGTGTGATTGCCTCGAAACGCCTCAGTGGAAATGGGCCTCATCTCGCCTGGAAGGGAGAACCTCCAGGATTTTCTCGAGTTGCGATAGGTGCTCTCGACTTACGACGGGGACCTCAGGTACCTGCTCTTGTGGCCTTTGGAAAGTCCAATCCCTATGCGAGTTGCTCGGGGCCTCTCGGGATTCCTCTCCCGTCGATGCCGGGGCCTACGATCTCGTGTGGAGTGGGTGCCGGAACCTGAGGATTCCTCTCCAGTGCTGACATGGATCTTGGGGTACTTCTGGAGTCTCCCCAGGGGAGTCAGTCCTCGTCTCGAGTGGGGGCATGCACGTGCGATTTCCTCCCGAGCTGTAGCAGCATTGTCGCGCTTCCCTTCGGGTGGATCAAGGATTATGTGGCTTTCCCTTGAGGCTTTCACACGAGGCTTTCTCCACAGGGCTGTCCACGTGCCACCGTGTGTGAGTCAATCCTCGGCTTGAAAGTCGAGGCAGTGAAGGGAAACAGGTTTCCCTGGAATGGCCTGAGACATCTGGGGGACTCTGGGAATGGTGGCAAGACCCTGGAGTTCCTATCGCCATTCCTGTGGTTGCGCCTCCTCTTGAGATGCGAGGGGAACGCCGGGAATTCTTTCCGGATAACGCAGGGAAAGGATCCTTCCTCTCGAGCTATGAGGCTGAAACGGGCTCCTCTGGATGTGGGCAAGAATCTCGTGCTTCCTCTCGAGTGGAGAGGGGTATTTCGGGGAATTTCTTGAGTTGCAGCTAGGGTTTGAAGGCCCGTTTGTTAGTTCCAGACGCTTGTTGATTAGCATCAAGATGCCTCATCGGATATGGGCCACATCTCGCCTGGAGGGGAGAACCTCCTGGATTTTCTCGAGTTGCAGCAGGAGCTCTCGACTTACGACTTGGACCTCAGAGACCCGCTCTGGTGGCCTCATGAAAGGCCAGTCCCCATGTAAGTTGCTCGGGGGCTTCTCGGGAACCTCTCCCGTCGATGCCGGGGCCTAAGACTTTGTGTGGAATCGGTGCCGGAACCTGAGGATTCCTCTCCAGTGCTGCAATGGATCTTGGGGTATTTCTGCAGTCTCCCCAGGGGAGTCAGTCCTCGTCTCGAGCTGTAGCAGCACTGTCATGCTTCCCTTCTCGTGGATCAAGGATCTGTGGCTTTCCCTCGAGGCTTTCCCACGAGGCTTCCCACGAGGCTTTCCCAGTGGGCTGTCCCACGTGCCACCGTGGTGTGAGTCGATCTTCGGCTTGAAAGTCGAGGCAGTGCAAGGAAAACAGGTTTCCCTGGAATGGACTGAGACATCTGGGGGACTCTGGGACTGGTGTCACGACACTGGAGTTCCTCTCGCGTTTCCTGTGGAGAGTGCCTCCTCTTGAGACGCGACGGGAACGCCGGGAATTCTTTCCCGACCACGCAGGGAAAGGATCCCTCCGCTTGACCAAGGAGGCGGAAACGGGCCTCCTCTGGATGTGGGCAGAACTCTCGTGCTTCCTCTCGAGTGGAGACGGGTATATCGGGGAACTTCTTGAGTTGCAGCAAGGGTGTGAAGGACCCTTTGGAAGCTCCAGAGGTTAGGTGTGATTAGCCTCGAGACGCCTCAGCAGAAATGGGCCTCATCTCGCCTGGAGGGGAGAACCTCCTGAATTTTCTCGAGTTGCGGCAGGTGCTCTCGACTTAGGACGGGGACCTCAGGGACCAACTCTGGTGGCCTCAGGAAAGGCCAGTCCCCATGCGAGTTGCTCGGGGGCCTCTCGGGATTCCTCTCTCGTCGATGCCGGGGCCTAAGATCTTGTGTGGAGTCGGTGCCGGAACCTGAGGATTCCTCTCCAGTGCTGACATGGATCTTGGGGTACTTCTGGAGTCTCGCCAGTGGAGTCAGTCCTCGTCTCGAGTGGGGGCATGCACGTGCGCTTTCCTCCCGAGCTGTAGCAGCAGTGTCGCGCTTCCATTCGCCTGGATCAAGGGATCTGTGGCTTTTCAAGGAGGCTTTCCCACGAGGCTTTCCCACGAGCGCTATCCCACAGGGCTGTCCCACGTGCCACCGTGGTGTGAGTCAATCCTCGGCTTGAAAGTCGACGCAGTGCAGGGAAAACAGGTTTCCCTGGAATGGACTGAGACATCTGGGGGATTCTGGGAATGTGGCTCGACCCAGGAGTTCCTCTCGCATTTCCTGTGGAGAGCGCCTCCTTTTGAGATGCGACGGGAACTCCGGGAATTCTTTCCAGACCACGCAGGGAAAGGATCCCTCCTCTCAGGCTAGGAGGCGGAAACGGGGCTCCTCTGGATGAATGTGGGACTCTCGTGATTCCTCTCGAGTGGAGACGGGTATGTCGGGGAACTTCTTGAGTTGCAGCAAGGGTGTGAAGGACCCTTTGGAAGTTCCAGAGGTTAGGTGTGATTAGCCTCGAGACGCCTCAGCGGAAACGGGCCTCATCTGGCCTGGAGGGGAGAACCTCCTGGATTTTCTCGAGTTGTGGCAGGTGCTCTCGACTTACGACGGGGACCTCAGCGACCGGCTCTGGTGGTCTCAGGAAAGGCCAGTCCCCATGCGAGTTTTTCGGGGGCCTCTCGGGATTCCTCTCCAGTCGATGCCGGGGCCTAAGACCTTTTGTGGAGTCGCTGCCGGCACCTGAGGATTCCTCTCCAGTGCTGACATGGATTTGGGGTTCTTCTGGAGTCTCCCCAGGGGAGTCAGTCCTCGTCTCGAATGGGGGCATGCACGTGGGATTTCCTCTCGAGCTGTAGCAGCAGTGTCACGCTTCCCTTCACGTGGATCAAGGGATCTGTGGCTTTCACTCGAGGCTTGCCCAGGAGGTTTTCCCACAGGGCTGTCCCACGTGCCACCGTGGTGTGAGTCGATCCTCGGCTTGAAAGTCGAGGCAGTGCAGGGAAAACAGGTTTCCCTGGAATGGACTGAGACATCTGGGGGACTCTGGGAATGGTGGCACGACCCTGGAGTTCCTCTCGCCTTTCCTGTGGAGAGCGCCTCCTCTTGAGATGCGACGGAAACCCTGGGAATTCTCTCCCGACCACGCATGGGAAGGATCCCTCCTCTCGAGCTAGGAGGCGGAAACGGGGCTCCTCTGGATGAGGGCGGGACTCTCGTGCTTCCTCTCGAGTGGAGACGGGTATGTCGGGGAACTTCTTGAGTTGCAGCA
Source organism: Capra hircus (assembly GCF_001704415.2). Classification (NCBI taxonomy): domain Eukaryota; kingdom Metazoa; phylum Chordata; class Mammalia; order Artiodactyla; family Bovidae; genus Capra; species Capra hircus. Next base: position 3,493 of record NW_017190911.1, read on the forward strand.
AGGGTGTGAAGGACCCTTTGGAAGTTCCAGAGGTTAGGTGTGATTAGCCTCGAGACGCCTCAGCGGAAATGGGCCTCATCTCGCCTGGAGGGGAGAACCTCCTGGATTTTCTCGAGTAGCGGCAGGTGCTCTCGACTTATGACGGGGACCTCAGGGACCCGCTCTGGTGGCCTCAGGAAAGGCCAGTCCCCATGCGAGTTGCTCGGGGGCCTCTCGGGATTCCTCTCCCGTCGATGCCGGGGCCTAAGCCTGCCGGGAGCCAGTGTGAGGAAGCCCGCCCTTGACAAGTTTATGAGGAAGGAAGCTGACATAAAGCAAGGCGTGCTCAGACTTCAGGAACCCTCTGAAATTTTAAGCATGTACCCAACAAAAATCTGCCGGTTTTTGTGCTCTGCTTTTTCACTCTTCTGACCTTTTCTGGAAAAAGTCAATTCAGGGCGTTAGTCTTCTGGCATTTGAAAGAGTGTTTCAATCAAAAACCCTCTGATGGCTTTCTAGCCTGCCTGTAGGACTCGTACAGCTGCGCTTGTGATTGTTTGAGGCCTCCTGACCGCAGAGGCACAGGAACTTAAAACATCCTAGGAATGCAGGAGCTTCCGAGGAGTCAAAAGCTTTAGAATAGGACTGATTAAAAGTTTCATTTTTTGGTCAATGCTTGCTGCCAAATTTTCATATCCTTTATTTTTAGATATAGTTGTATATAGAAAAACAAGTAGTAGACCTGGTATTAGCAACATTAGATCTTTGAGTTAAGTACTTCTTTGTTATAACCCACTGCACCTTTGTTCTATAGAGATGTAACTTTAATGCTTTAAGGAGATGCAGATTAAAGAAAAAACACTTCAGGGGGAAACAAAATTAACATTCATTAAGGAAGAGAGCCAAAAAGTGTAACAAGCCTCTTGGCCAGAAGATAATGTAAATCACCTGAGACCTTTTTATACAAAATGATATACAGAAAGAATCTCGGTTGTGAACGCTACATAATTTTGTGTTATCCATTGATCTCCATGTTTTATCAAAGTATAAAAGCCTTCTGAACAATAAAAGGAGGAGCAGGGCCGGGCCAGTTTCTCGGACCAGCTTCTCGAACTAGTCTCTCAGCCTGTTTCTTGGACTCTGGCTCCCCCGTGTCTTTCTCTCTCTTTCTTCTTCTCTACCTTTCTTCTCTCTCTGCTCTTTACTTTAACTTCAGGCTGAATCTCCACCTGGAGTGCGGAGGCTCGCCAGGTCTACTTACTTGCCCCGGCTGTTAAGACCCGCACGAAAGGGAGCTTAAGGCGAGGCACCCTTAGATATTCAAGCGGGCGCGGTGGCCCAACGTAGGTGGTGCAATTCCTTGTCTGGAATTTTATTGGCCTTCCGCGTAAACCAAGCTATTCAGCCCTCTTTCTCCACTTAATCTTCTTACTACACTATAGTTTCCTAATCTAATCTTACATTAATAAATAAACAAGTCTTTCCACGCCAACGCCGTCACCGTTCGAATTCCCTGGATCCACCGGGCTGGACCCGGCATAAGACCTGGTGAGTCGGTGCTGGAAGCTGAGGATTCCTCTCCAGTGCTGACATGGATCTTGGGGGTACTTCTGAAGTCTCCCCAGGGGAGTCAGCTTCGTCGCGAGTGGGGCATGCACGTGCGCTTTCCTCCCGAGCTGTAGCAGCAGTGTCATGCTCCCCTTCGCGTGGATCAAGGATCTGTGGCTTTCCCACGAGGCTTTCCCTCGAGGCTTTCCCACGAGGCTTTCCCGCAAGGCTTTCCCGCAGGCTGTCCCACGTGCCACCGTGTGTGAGTCGATCCTCGGCTTGAAAGTCGAGGCAGTACAGGAAAACAGTTTCCCTGGAATGAACTGAGACATCTGGGGATCTGGAATGGTGCACGACCCTGGAGTTCCTCTCGCCTTTCCTGTGGAGAGCGCCTCTTCTTGAGATGCCACGGAACGCGGAATCTTTCCCGACCACGCAGGGAAAGGATCCCTCCTCTCGATCTGGGAGGCGGAAACGGGCTTCTCTGGATGAGGCGGGACTCTCGTGATTCCTTTCGAGTGGAGACGGTATGTCGGGAACTTCTTGAGTGCAGCAAGGTGTGAAGGACCCTTGGAAGTTCCAGAGGTTAGGTGTGATTAGCCTCGAGACGCCTCAGCGGAAATGGGCTCATCTCGCCTGGAGGGGAGAACCTCCTGGATTTTCTCGAGTAGCGCAGGTGCTCTCGACTTATGACGGGACCTCAGGGACCCGCTCTGGTGGCTCAGGAAAGGCCAGTCCCCATGCGAGTTGCTCGGGGGCCTCTCGGATTCCTCTCCCGTCGATGCCGGGGCCTAAGCCTGCCGGAGCCAGTGTGAGGAAGCCCGCCCGTGACAAGTTTATGAGGAAGGAAGCTACATAAGCAAGGCTGCTCAGACTCAGGAACCCTCTGGAAATTTTTAAGCATGTACCCCAACAAAAATCTGCCGGTTTGTGCTCTGCTTTTCACTCTTCTGACCTTTTCTGGAAAAAGTCAATTCAGGGCGTTAGTCTTCTCATTTGAAAGAGTGTTTCAATCCAAAAACCCTCTGTGGCTTTCTAGCCTGCCTGTAGGACTCGTACAGCTGCGCTTTGATTGTTTGAGGCCTCCTGACCGCAGGAGGCACAGGAAGCTTAAAACATCCTAGGAATGCAGGAGCTTCGAGGAGTCAAAAGCTTTAGAATAGGACTGATTAAAAGTTTCATTTTTGGGTCAATGCTTGCTGCCCAAATTTTCATATCCTTTATTTTTAGATATAGTTGGTATATAGAAAAAACAAGTAGTAGACCTGTATTAGCCAACATTAGATCTTTGAGTTAAGTACCTTCTTGTTATAACCCACTGCACCTTTGTTCTATAGAATGTAACTTAATGCTTTAAGCGAGATGCAGATTAAAGAAAAACACTTCAGGGGAAACAAAATTAACATTCATTAAGGAAGAGAGCCAAAAAGTGTAACAAGCCTCTTGCCAGAAGATAATGTAAATCACCGAGACCTTTTGTATACAAAATGATATACAGAAAGAATCTGGTTGGAACGCTACATAATTTTGTGTTATCCATTTGATCTCCATGTCTTTATCAAAAGTATAAAAGGCCTTCTGAACAATAAAGGAGGAGGCCAGGCGGGCGCAGTTTCTCGGACCAGCTTCTCGAACTAGTCTCTCAGCCTGGTTTCTTGGGACTCTGGCTCCCCCGTGTCTTCTCTCTCTTTCTTCTTCTCTACCTTTCCTTCTCTCTGCTCTTTACTTTAACTTCAGGCTGAATCTCCACCTGCGATGCGAGGCTCGCCAGTCTACTTACTTGCCCCGGCTGTTAAGACCCGCACGAAAAGGAGCTTAAGGCGAGCACCTTAGATATTCAAGCGGCGCCGGTGGCCCAACGTAGGTGTGCAAATTCCTTGTCTGAATTTTATTGCCTTCCGCGTAAACCAAGCTATTCAGCCCTCTTCTCCACTTAATCTCTTACTACACTATAGTTCCTAATCTAATCTTACATTAATAAATAAACAAGTCTTCCACGCCAACGCCGACCACCGTTCGAATTCCCTGGATCCACCGCGGCTGGACCCGGCATAAGACCTTGTGTGGAGTCGGTGCTGGAAGCTGAGATCCTCTCCAGTGCTGACATGGATCTTGGGGTACTCTGAAGTCTCCCCAGGGAGTCAGTCTTCTCGCGAGTGGGGGCATGCACGTGCGCTTTCCTCCCGAGCTGTAGCAGCAGTGTCATGCTCCCCTTCGCGTGGATCAAAGGATCTGTGGCTTTCCCACGGCTTTCCTCGAGGCTTTCCCCGAGCTTTCCCGCAAGCTTTCCCGCAGGGCTGTCCCCACGTGCCACCGTGGTGTGAGTCGATCCTCGCTTGAAAGTCGAGGCAGTACAGGAAAACAGTTTCCCTGGAATGAACTGAGACATCTGGGGATTCTGGGAATGGTGGCACGACCCTGGAGTTCCTCTCGCCTTTCCTGGAGAGGCCTCTTCTTGAGATGCACACGGGAACGCGGAATTCTTTCCGACACGCAGGGAAAGGATCCCTCTCTCGATCTGGGAGGCGGAAACGGGCTTCTCTGATGAGGCGGGACTCCGTGATTCCTTTCGAGTGGAGACGGTATGTCGGGAACTTCTTGAGTGCACAAGGTGTGAAGGACCCTTGGAAGTTCCAGAGTTAGTGTGATTAGCCTCGAGACGCCTCAGCGGAAATGGCCTCATCTCGCCTGAGCGGAGAACCTCCTGATTTCTCGAGTAGCGGCAGGTGCTCTCACTTATGACGGGGACCTCAGGGACCCGCTCTGGTGGCCTCAGGAAAGGCCAGTCCCATGCGAGTTGCTCGGGGCTCTCGGGATTCCTCTCCCGTCGATCCGGGGCCTAAGCTGCGGGAGCCAGGTGAGGAAGCCCGCCCTTGACAAGTTTATGAGAAGGAAGCTGACATAAGCAAGGCGTGCTCAGACTTCAGGAACCCTCTGGAATTTTTAAGCAGTACCCCAACAAAAATCTGCCGGTTTTTGTGCTCTGCTTTTTCACTCTTCTGACCTTTTCTGGAAAAATCAATTCAGGGCGTTAGTCTTCTGCATTGAAAGAGTTTCAATCAAAACCCTCTGATGGCTTTCTAGCCTGCCTGTAGGACTCGTACAGCTGCGCTTGTGATTGTTTGAGGCCTCCTGACCGCAGGAGCACAGGAAGCTTAAAACATCTAGGAATGCAGGAGCTTCCGAGGATTCAAAGCTTAGAATAGGACTGATTAAAAGTTTCATTTTTGCGTCAATGCTTGCTGCCAAATTTTCATATCTTTATTTTTAGATATAGTTGTATATAGAAAAACAAGTAGTAGACCTGGTATTAGCAACATTAGATCTTTGAGTTAAGTACCTTCTTTGTTATAACCCACTGCACCTTTGTTCTATAGAGATGTAACTTTAATGCTTTAAGGAGATGCAGATTAAAGAAAAACACTTCAGGGGAAACAAAATTAACATTCATTAAGGAAGAGAGCCAAAAAGTGGTAACAAGCCTCTTGGCCAGAAGATAATGTAAATCACCTGAGACCTTTTGTATACAAAATGATATACAGAAAGAATCTGGGTTGTGAACGCTACATAATTTTGTGTTATCCATTGATCTCCATGTTTTATCAAAAGTATAAAAGGCCTTCTGAACAATAAAGGAGGAGGCCAGGGGCCGGGGCCAGTTTCTCGGACCAGCTTCTCGAACTAGTCTCTCAGCCTGGTTTCTTGGGACTCTGGCTCCCCCCGTGTCTTTCTCTCTCTTTCTTCTTCTCTACCTTTCCTTCTCTCTGCTCTTTACTTTAACTTCAGGCTGAATCTCCACCTGGAGTGCGGAGGCTCGCCAGGTCTACTTACTTGCCCGGCTGTTAAGACCCGCACGAAAGGGAGCTTAAGGCGAGGCACCCTTAGATATTCAAGCGGGCGCCGGTGGCCCAACGTAGGTGGTGCAAATTCCTTGTCTGGAATTTTATTGGCCTTCCGCGTAAACCAAGCTATTCAGCCCTCTTCCTCCACTTAATCTTCTTACTACACTATAGTTTCCTAATCTAATCTTACATTAATAAATAAACAAGTCTTTCCACGCCAACGCCGACCACCGTTCGAATTCCCTGGATCCACCGGGGCTGGACCCCCGCATAAGACCTTGTGTGGAGTCCCTGGAAGCTGAGGATTCCTCTCCAGTGCTGACATGGATCTTGGGGTACTTCTGAAGTCTCCCCAGGGGAGTCAGTCTTCGTCGCGAGTGGGGGCATGCACGTGCGCTTTCCTCCCGAGCTGTAGCAGCAGTGTCATGCTCCCCTTCGCGTGGATCAAAGGATCTGGCTTTCCACGAGGCTTTCCCTCGAGGCTTTCCCACGAGGCTTTCCGCAAGGCTTTCCCGCAGGGCTGTCCCACGTGCCACCGTGGTGTGAGTCGATCCTCGGCTTGAAAGTCGAGCAGTACAGGGAAAACAGGTTTCCCTGGAATGAACTGAGACATCTGGGGACTCTGGGAATGGTGGCACGACCCTGGAGTTCCTCTCGCCTTTCCTGTGGAGAGCGCCTCTTCTTGAGAGATGCCACGGGAACGCCGGGAATTCTTTCCCGACCACGCAGGGAAAGGATCCCTCCTCTCGATCTGGGAGGCGGAAACGGGGCTTCTCTGGATGAGGGCGGACTCTCGTGATTCCTTTCGAGTGGAGACGGGTATGTCGGGAACTTCTTGAGTTGCAGCAAGGGTGTGAAGGACCCTTTGGAAGTTCCAGAGGTTAGGTGTGATTAGCCTCGAGACGCCTCAGCGCGAAATGGGCCTCATCTCGCCTGGAGGGAGAACCTCCTGGATTTTCTCGAGTAGCGGCAGGTGCTCTCGACTTATGACGGGGACCTCAGGGACCCGCTCTGGTGGCCTCAGGAAAGGCCAGTCCCCATGCGAGTTGCTCGGGGGCCTCTCGGGATTCCTCTCCCGTCGATGCCGGGCCTAAGCCTGCGGGAGCCAGTGTGAGGAAGCCCGCCCCTGACAAGTTTATGAGGAAGGAAGCTGACATAAGCAAGGCGTGCTCAGACTTCAGGAACCCCTCTGGAAATTTTTAAGCATGTACCCCAACAAAAATCTGCCGGTTTTTGTGCTCTGCTTTTTCACTCTTCTGACCTTTTCTGGAAAAAGTCAATTCAGGGCGTTAGTCTTCTGCATTTGAAAAGAGTGTTTCAATCCAAAAACCCTCTGATGGCTTTCTAGCCTGCCTGTAGGACTCGTACAGCTGCGCTTGTGATTGTTTGAGGCCTCCTGACCGCAGGAGGCACAGGAAGCTTAAAACATCCTAGGAATGCAGGAGCTTCCGAGGAGTCAAAAGCTTTAGAATAGGACTGATTAAAAGTTTCATTTTTTGGGTCAATGCTTGCTGCCAAATTTTCATATCCTTTATTTTTAGATATAGTTGGTATATAGAAAAACAAGTAGTAGACCTGGTATTAGCAACATTAGATCTTTGAGTTAAGTACCTTCTTTGTTATAACCCACTGCACCTTTGTTCTATAGAGATGTAACTTTAATGCTTTAAGGAGATGCAGATTAAAGAAAAACACTTCAGGGGAAACAAAATTAACATTCATTAAAGGAAGAGAGCCAAAAAGTGTAACAAGCCTCTTGGCCAGAAGATAATGTAAATCACCTGAGACCTTTTGTATACAAAATGATATACAGAAAGAATCTGGTTGTGAACGCTACATAATTTTTTTATCCATTGATCTCCATGTTTATCAAAAGTATAAAAGGCCTTCTGAACAATAAAGGAGAGGCCCGGGGGGGCCAGATTCTCGGACCAGCTTCTCGAAACTAGTCTCTCAGCCTGGTTTCTTGGGACTCTGGCTCCCCCCGTGTCTTTCTCTCTCTTCTTCTTCTCTACCTTTCCTTCTCTCTGCTCTTTACTTTAACTTCAGGCTGAATCTCCACCTGGAGTGCGGAGGCTCGCCAGGTCTACTTACTTGCCCCGGCTGTTAAGACCCGCACGAAAGGAGCTTAAGGCGAGGCACCCTTAGATATTCAAAGGCGCCGCCGTGGCCCAACGTGGTGT
>NW_017190912.1:0-21795 GCF_001704415.2 Capra hircus
TGTGGTGTTAGAAAGTGATCTAGTTTCATTCTTTTACAAGTGGTTGACCAGTTTTTCCCAGCACCACTTGTTAAAGAGATTGTCTTTACTCCATTGATATTCTTGCCTCTTTGTCAAAGATAAGGTGTCCATATGTGTGTGGATTTATCTCTGGCTTTCTATTTTGTTCCATTGATCTATATTTCTGTCTTTGTGCAGTACCATACTCTCTTGATGACTGTGGCTTAGTAGTAGAGCCTGAAGTCAGGGCAGGTTGATTCCTCCAGTTCCATTCTTCTTTCTCAAGATTGCTTTGGCTATTCGAGGTTTTTTATATTTCCATACAAATCTTGAAATTATTTGTTCTAGTTCTGTGAAAAATATGGCTGGTAGCTTGATAGGGATTGCATTGAATCTGTAGATTGCTTTGGGTAGTGTACTCTGTTTTCACTATATTGATTCTTCCAATCCACGAACATGGTCTATTTCTCCATCTATTAGTGTCCCTTTGATTTCTTTCATCAGTGTTTTGTAGTTTTCTATATATAGGTCTTTAGTTTCTTTAGGTAAATATATTCCTAAATATTTATTCTTTCATTGCAATGGTCAATGGAATTGTTTCCTAATTTCTTTTTCTGCTTTCTAATTATTAGTGTATAGGAATGCAAGGGATTTCTGTGTGTTGATTTTATATCCTGCAACTTTACTATATTCATTGATTAGCTCTACTGATTTTCTGGTGGAGTCTTTAGGGTTTTCTATGTAGAGGATCATGTCATCTGCAGACAGTGAGAGTTTTACTTCTTCTCTTTTCCAATTTGGATTCCTTTTATTTCTTTTTCTGCTCTGATTGCTATGGCCAAAACTTCCAGAACTATGTTGAATAGTAGCGGTGAAAAGTGGGCACCCTTGTCTTATTCCTGACTTTAGGGGAAATGCTTTCAATTTTTCACTATTGAGGATAATGTTTGCTGTGGTTTGTCATATGTTGCTTTTATTATGTTGAGGTATGTTCCTTCTATTCCTGCTTTCTGGAGAGTTTTTATCATAAATGGATGTTGAATTTTGTCAAAAGCCTTCTCTGCATCTATTGAGATAATCATATGTCCTATAGATATCAATTAGTCTAACTGGTCTATTGTAACATTTAAAGTTTGTGTTCTTTGTTAATTCTCTGTTTAGTTGCTCTGTCCATAGGTGTGAGTGGGGTATTAAAGTCTCCACTATTACTGTGTTATTGTTAATTTCCCCTTTCATACTGTTAGCATTTGTCTTACATATTGCGGTGCTCCTATGTTGGGTGCATATATATTTATAATTGTTATATCTTCTTCTTGGATTGATCCTTTGATCATTATGTAGTGCCTTCTTTGTCTCTTTTCTCAGCCTTTGTTTTAAAGTCTATTTTATTGGATATGAGTATTGCCAACCTGCTTTCTTTTGGTCTCTATTTGTGTGATATATCTTTTTCCAGCCCTTCACTTTCAGTCTGTATGTGTCCCTTGTTTTGAGGTGGTCTCTTGTAGGCAGCATATAGAGGGGTCTTTTCTTTGTATCCATTCAGCCAGTCTTTGCCTTTTGGTTGGGGCATTCAACCCATTTACGTTTAACGTAATTATTGATAAGTATGATCCTGTTGCCATTTACTTTATTGTGTTGGGTTCTGGTTTATACACCCTTTTTGTGTTTGCTGTCTAGAGAATATCCTTTAGAATTTGTTGGAGAGCTGGTTTGGTGTGCTGAATTCTGTCAGCTTTTGCTTGTCTGTAAAGCTTTTGATTTCTCCTTCATATTTGAATGAGATCCTTGCTGGGTACAGTAATCTGGGCTGTAGTTATTTTCTTTCATGACTTTAAGTATGTCTTGCCATTCCTCCTGGTCTGAAGAGTTTCTATTGAAAGATCAGCTGTTATCCTTATGGGAATCCCTTGTGTGTTATTTGTTGTTTTTCCCTTGCTGCTTTAATAGTTGTTCTTTGTGTTTGATCTCTGTTAATTGATTAATATGTGTCTTGGGGTGCTTCACCTTGGTTTATCTTATTTGGAACTCTCTGGGTTTCTTGGACTTGGTGATTATTTCCTTCCCCATTTTAGGGAAGTTTTCAGCTATTATTTCCTCAAGGATTTTCTCATGGTCTTTCTTTCTGTCTTCTTCTTCTGGGACTCCTATAATTCGAATGTTGGAGCGTTTCATACTGTCCTGGAGGTCTCTGAGATGTCCTCATTTCTTTTAATTCGTTTTTCTTTTTCCTCTCTGATTCATTTATTTCTACCATTCTATCTTCTATTTCACTAATCTTATCTTCTGCCTCCGTTATTCTACTATTGTTGCCTCCAGAGTGTTTCTGATCTCATTTATTGTGTTATTCATTATATATTGACTCTTTTTATTTCTTCTAGGTCCTTGTTAAACCTTTCCTGCATCTTCTCAATCCTTGTCTCCAGGCTATTTATCTGTGATTCCATTTTGATTTGAAGATTTTGGATCATTTTCACTATCAATATTTGGAATTCTTTCTCAGGCAGATTCCCTATCTCTTCCTCTTTTGTTTGGTTTGGTGGGCATTTCTCCTGTTCCTTTACCTGCTGAGTATTCCTCTGTCTCTTCATCTTGGTCTTATTGCTGCATTTGGGGTGGCCTTTCTATATTCTGGGAATTTGCGGAGTTCTTTTTATTATGGAGTTTCCTCACTGTGGGTGGGGTTGTATCAGTGGCTTGTCAAGGTTTCTTGGTTAGGGAGGCTTGTGTTGGAGTTCTTTGTGGGTGGAGCAGGATTTCTTCTCTCTGGAGTGCAATGGAGTGACCAGTAATGGGTGATGAGACGTCAATGGTTTTGGAGTAACTTTGAGCTGCCTGTATATTAAAGCTCAGGGGTGTGTTCCTGTGTTGCTGGAGAATTTGTGTGGTATGTCTTGCTCTGGAACTTGTTTGGCCCTTGGGTGGTGCTTGGTTTCAGTGTAGGTATGGAGGCATTTGATGAGCTCCTATCGATTAACGTTCCCTGGATTCAGGAGTTCTCTGATGTTCTCAGGATTTGGACTGAAGCCTCCTGCTTCTGGTTTTCAGTTTTATTTTTACAGTAGCCTCAAGACTTCTCCATCTATACAGCACTGATGACAAAACATCTAGGTTAAAGATGGAAAGTTTCTCCACATTGAGGGACACTCAGAGAGGTTCACTGAGTTACATGGAGAAGAGAAGAGGGAGGAGGTAGTTAGAGGTGACTGGAATGAGATGAGGTGGGATCAAAAGCTAGCCAGTAATCACTTCCTTATGTGCGCTCCACAGTCTGGACCACTCAGAGGTATTCACGGAGTTATACAGGGAAGATGAGAGGGAGGAAGTAGACAGAGGTGGCAGGAGCATAAAGAGGGAAATGAAAAGGAGAGAGACAGATCCAGCCAGTAACCAGTTCCTTAAGTGTTCTCCACCATGTGGAACACACAGAGATTCACAGAGTTGGGTAGAGAAGAAAAGGCGGAGGGAAGAGACAGAGGCCACCTGGTGAAGAAAAAGGAGAGTCCAAAGGAGGAGAGAGTGGTCAAGCCAGTAATCTCACTCTCAGGTAAAATTGGGTAGTGAAGTTTGGGTTTTTAAATGTACAAAGTTGACAACAAATACCAAAAAGCAAAGATTAAAAATCTAGAGTAGAGGTTGGATTTTTCCAAAAATACAATGTTAAAGAAAAGAAGAAGAAAAAAAAAGCCACAAGAATTAACAAACAACAACCACACAAAAGACTATATATGGAGTTTGCTTTAAAAAATAAGGTCTTTTTTTTTTTGAAAAGTAATAGTAGGTTATAAAAGTAAAAATTAAAGGAGAAATAGAGGACTTAACAATTTTAAAAAGTTAAAAAAAAAAGAAAAGAGAAGAAGAAAAAACAACCACACAACAACATCAAAAAAAAAGAAAGCAAAAGAAAGAAAAAAAAAAAGAATGATCATAAAAAGAGTAAAGATATATCTGGCCCTTTCTCTGGTGTGAGCAGTGAGGGGTCTCTTCCAAGGCAGTCCCGTCTCTTTATTTTCTTCTGTTTGCTGGTCTCTTCAGGGTCTGACTTCCATCCTGACACGGCGGGGCAGTGGTGGACACTTTTTTTTTTTTTTAGGCTCACTTGTTCAGTCGCGCTGTGGGGAGGGAGGGATGCAGCAAAAAAATAACACTGGCTTGTGCACGCAGTGTCTCAGCCATGCTGGGCATACCCTGCTCATGGCGCACACCGCTCAGGCTCTACGCTGCTCCGCTGGGAACCGTCTGAGGTCGGCCCTAGGCTGCATGCACCTCCCCGGTCTAAGCCGCTCAGGTTCAGCGTTCAGGTAGCCCTCAGAGGTGCAGATTTGGTTGGGACTGTGTTTTGTGCCCTTCCCAGGTCCGAGTAGCTCAGGTGTCTGGCGAGTAAGGTTGCTGTGACTTATCACCTTTCCCGTCTCTGCTGTTCAGTTACTGCTGGTGCCCCTTGTGAGGCAGCCTACATCTGCTTTTTAAAACAATTTTAATCTTTCCTAGTCATCTGAGTCATTGCACTACTCCCTTGTTAATTTTGAAATTTCTGTGGTTCACCTGTGGGGTAGAAAGTACAAGTGACTACATAGTCATAGCCTAATTCCAAACTTAAAACTTTTTGGTTGTTATTTACTTTTGAAACTAGTACTCAATGCCACCATACTTATTAGAACAATGATTTGAATTTCAATATCAAGAATCATAATTTAGAGTAATGGATTAAAGAGAGAAATGTTGAGATTTGTATTAATTTGTAAAGGTTTTGCATATCTTTTATCTTATTAAATGCTATAAACCTCATAAGGTTGGCTTTATTATTATTCTCTTTAAGGAAACAGAATGAATGAGGGTCAGTAACTGGATTCAAAGCACATACCTAGTACATGGCTATTTAGGAAAATAGAACTTCTGGTCCATTGCCATTTTCATTACACTAAGCATTCTGCACTAAAATGCGATACAAAGCAGTCACTAAAATGTGTGAGGAAAATGCACATTTCAGGATAATAATGATAATAAAATATTGGGTTCTGTATCATATTCAGTAAGAATTATAATTCAAAGTATTAATTCTGTAGCCTTGAATATTTCTCAGTCATCAAAGAAACCCTTAACCGGAAGTAACATGTCACGTTCTCTGCTTAGCTCTATGAAAACTGAAAAGAAATCATGCACACTGTCACTGCCATCAAAACACTTCAAAGACACATCAAAATAATTGGGGAGACAAGAATGTCTGCATGAAATGATTAAATAATACTTATGTGGCTTAGGTTGAGTGGGAATGTGAGGTCAATCATTTTTCAGATCATCAATGTGTACACAATAATGAGACATAGTCACTCAGGCGTGTCCGACTCTTTATGACGCCATGAACTGCAGCACACCAGGCCTCCCTGTCCATCACCAACTCCTGGAATTTACTCAAACCCAAGTCCATTGAGTCAGTGATGCCATCCAGCCATCTCATCCTCTGGCATCCCCTTCTCCTCCTGCCCTCAATCCTTCCCAGCATCAGGGTCTTTTCAAATGAATCACCTCTTTGCATCAGGTGGCCAAAGTATTGGACTTTCAACTTCAACATCAGTCATTCCAATGAACACCCAGGACTGATCTTTAGGATGGACTGGTTGAATCTCCTTGCAGTCCAAGGGACTCTCAAGAGTCTTCTCCAACACCACACTTTAAAATCATCAATTCTTTGGTGCTCAGCTTTCTTTATATTCCAACTCTCACATCCACACATGACCACTGGAAAAACTATAGCCTTGACTAGACGGACCCTTGTTGACAAAGTAATGTCTCTGTTTTTAATATGCTATCTAGGTTGACCATAACTTTTCTCCCAAGGAGTAAACGTCTTTTAATTTCATGGCTGCAATCACCATCAGCAGTGATTTTGAACCCCCCCCCCCAAATAAAGTCAGCCACTGTTTCCACTCTTTCCCCATTTATTTGCCATGAAGTGACAGGACCAGATGCCATGATCTTAGTTTTCTGAATTTTGAGCTTTAAGCCAACTTTTTCACTCTCCTCTTTCATTTCATCAAGAGGCTCTTTAGTTCCTCTTCACTTTCTGCCATAAGGGTGGTGTCATCTGCATATCTGAGGTTATTGATATTTCTCCCGGCAATCTGGATTCCAGCTTGTGCTTCATCCAGCCCAGCGTTTCTCATGATGTACTCTGCATATACGTTAAATAAGCATGGTGACAATATATAGACTTGATGTACTCCTTTTCATATTTGGAACCAGTCTGTGTTCCATGACCAGTTCTGACTGTTGCTTCCTGACCTGCATACAAGTTTTTCAAGAGATGTAGGGTAAATTTTGTCATATCAGTATTATATGTAAATGTTCAAATGTCTATGGAAACAATTAACAGTACTGATAATCTTCCAAGACTGAGCCAAGTGCCCAGTAGGTCGCCAAATAATGATAACCAATTTGATGCCTAGAAGAAGACACAAAATGGAAAGGCCAATCCTTCCTTTCTAGAGATGCAAAGTGGAGACATTCTTTATGAAAGGGTAGCAATAAGCATGTTTCCAGAGTTAGGGGAAAATCTGGATTTGATTGCAATAGGTGAAAACTTCATTTAGACTAGAAAAGAGTATTCTCTCCTTCTCCATGGTTCTGAGTGGTGGTTTCAAGGGATGTGCTTCTCAAACCCTCAAGTGAATGAAATGCTGCTGGAGATCTTTTAAAGAAAAATTCAGATTTAGTAGATTTGGTATGGGACCTGAGATATTGAACTTTTGAAAATCCCCTGTTTTTGGTCCATTCACCACAGGTTGAGGAGCAAAACCCTAGGGCACAAAGAAGAGACACATGAAGAGAAGATTCAGCAATTCCAGGTGAGGAAGCAGGAGTTGGTTGTTTTGGGAACTGGGCACAGAGAGACACACAACCATGAGAGTTTCTTGTGGAATGAAGCATTAACAAGAGGGGTAGGATAGACAGTATAAGGAGGAGCAGAGGTTGATTGGCTGTGAATCTAATGATGCTTAGCTTTGATGACTCTTACTTGGTAAGAAACTGGAATCAAGACTGCCAGGAGAAATATCAACGACCGTAGATATGCAGATAATACCACCATTTTGGCAGAAATTCAAGAAGAACTAAAGAGCCTCTTGATGAAAGTGAAAGAGGGGAGTGAAAAAGCTGGCTTAAAAACTCAGCATTCAAAAAATAAAGATTATGGCATCTAGTCTTATGGCATCCGCTCCATAACAAATAGATGGGGAAACAATGGAAACAGTGACAGATTTCATTTTCTTGGGCTCCCAAATCAGTGTGGATGATGACTGTAGCACTAAATTAAAAGATGCTTGCTTCTTGGAAGAAAAGCTATGACCAACCTAAACAGTGCTTTAAAAACCAGAGACATTACTTTGCCAACAAAAGTCTGTTTAGCCAAAGCTATGGTTTTTTCAGTAGTCATGTATGGATGTGAGAGTTGGACCATAAAGAAGGCTGAGTGCCAAAGAATTGATGCTTTTGAACTATGGTGCTAGAGAAAATTTTTGAGAGTCCCTTGGACAGCAAGGAGATCAAATCAATCAATCCTAAAGGACATTGACCCTGAATATTTATTGGAAAGACTGATGCTGAAATTGAAGCTCAAATACTTTGGCCACCTGTTGTGAAGAGCCGACTCATTGGAAAAAACCCTGATGCTGAGAAAAATTTAGAGCAAGAGGAGAAGGGATGACAGAGGATGAGATGGTTGGATGGTATCACTGACACAATGGACATGAGTTTGAGCAAACTCAGGGAGATAGTGATAGACAGAGAAGCCTGGGATGCTGCAATTCATGGGGTCGCAAAGAATTGGACATGACTTAGCGACTGAACAACAGCAAAAACAACTTTTAAAGCTGACACAGAAAGACATTTTAAACATTATCACTTAAGGCTGCTGTCTCTTTCCATTCTCACTTCTACTCTTTTGTCTTTTGGTGCCAGAGTGACTCTGGATAGTTTGCAAATCTATATTCAAGGTTCAGTTGCTCAGTTGTGTCTGACTATTTGTGATGCTATGGACCATAGCCCACCAGCCTCCTCTGTCCATAGCATTTTCCAGACAAGAATACTGGAGTGGGTTGCCATTTCCTCTTCCAGGGGGTCTTCCCAACCCAGGAATTGAACCTGCATTGACAGGTGGGTTCTTTACCATCTGAGCCATCCAGGTGGCTGCATATTCAGTATTTAATTCATGTGAAGCTCTCTCCTATTGGTAATGTTTTCAATGATGCAGCATATAAAATTATTAATGCCTTATACAATGAAATTATTTTTCAGAGTGTACCGTATGCAATCAACAGAAATTATTCTGATACTGAAAAGTATATTTTGACAATTATTTCTCATTTTTAAAGCAGTAAGTTATTAAGAAGAGATGCATTTGAAGACAAGTACTGAATAGGCTATTATTTTGATTGATAATTAAATTAACAAAGTGGATTGAATCGTATGAATACATTAGAAAAACAAGTGGATACCCATTAATTTGAACTGAAACACTAACATGGACAACAACAACATAAAACTGACACTACAACAGTACAATGTAAATATCTAGAACAAACTGGTGAAAGATTATCATGAATTTGCAAGTTTTAAAGCCATGTACTGAGTAAGCAAATTTGAACCACCGCAAAACTCAGTAGTTCACATAGGAAAAAATATCTGATATGTTTTTTTTCCCAAATTTGATAGTCATCTTAAACATTTGCATGAAGTTAGCAATAATTGTTTAGAAGTAGAAACTTCTCTAAAATGTCAATAATGATTAAAAAACAGGAAAGTTTTGAAAAAATAACTCAAAATAATGTAAAATTTGGGAATCCTAGCACTAATTATAAATCAACCATGAATTTACTATGTAGAATGTGAAAATCAATTATTATATTTTTGTCTTTTGAACATGTATTATATCTATCTACAGAGATATTTTGGACTTGATCTAAGGGGCTTGACTGAAGTTTAGCACTGCCACCTCCTAGGCTTCTGTGGTTGACAGGCGATTCACAGCTGTGCTTCCCATCTTCTAGAAGATGGCAGTGGCACCACACTAAGTGAACACTTACTGCCACAGGCACTGTGTTAAGGGCTTGTGATGTTATCTCATTTAGTCTTTCAAATAATGGTATTTGGTTGATTCTGTTATTATCACTATTTTATAGATGAGGCATTTAAGGCATAGACAGGCCAGGAACTCACCTAGTGTTAAAAAAATAACTAGCAGGTGAAAGAATATGACTGTAGAAATTCTGATTCCAGAGCTGCTGCTGCTGCTGCTGTTGAGTTGTTTCAGTTGTGTCCAACTTTGTGTGACCCTATGGACAGAAGCCCACTAGGCTCCCGTGTCCACAGGATTCTCTAGGCAATAATACTGCAGTGAGTAGCCATGTCCTTCTCCAATGCATGCATGCAGGCTAAGTCGCTTCAGTCGTGTCTGACTCTGTGCGACCCTATGGACAGCAGCCCACCAGGATCCTGTGTCCATGGGATTCTCTAGGCAAGAATACTGGAGTGGGTTGCCACTTCCTTCTCCAGGGCACAAGCTCTAAATCATCTAAATTGGGCACCATTTTAGACTTGGAGGGAAAGAAACATTATGAAGAAAACAATGTAAAATAAGAGGCATATTATGAAGCACCACATTGTGGCCACATCCTTAAAACTCTTCATTTTCTGCAAAGGCAGAAAAGACCATGGGACCCTGTTCTGAACTGGAGATGGCTTCATGAAGGAAATGACTCAAACTGATGACTGCAGGAAGCACCAGTATTTAGATAAGCAATTAAAACAACCAAATAACATGATGTGAGTGGAAAGACTTGCAACAATTTATTCACTGTTACCACTTGTGGAGCCAGACCTCAGCCATGAAAAGAAACAAAACTTTGCCCTAGCAAATATTTGACCCAAAGTTAGAGAAAGCCAGCAGAAGTAAGCCCAAACAAGCCATCGAATTTCCCTCGAGCCTTACATGGAATGTCCTGATTCAAGTCATAAATCTTGCTGGTTAAGCTCTCAAGGGGAATAGCAATAGATTATTGCATGAGTGTATTTAAGGGACAAATGACAGTTTCTCCCACCAATGGGATAAAAATCATACAGTAAGGCAACAGAGGAATCTGAGTCATTTTGTGCCAAATCAAACTTCAAGGAATGTTTCTGTATCAAAGTTTACCTGGACTTTCCCTAGCAGAAACTCTGTTATTGAGATATATGAGCCTGGTTGTACAAGAAGGAGTTCTATCAGTTCTGGGGAAATCATGACTCACAGTAATTCAGTCCTCATGCGATCTTGGCAGAGATCAAACATTGCTTTACAACAGCTGCGAAATCTGCACTGGATACCTCTGTGAATGGTCCATGATGAATGGCTATGGGAACACGGGACTTTGATTTAGTTGAAAGGGTTCTAACTGACATAGTCCACCTGTGAGTACTGTTCTGTGTTTTTGAGAATAGCAACAAATGTTTTTCATTCTTTGGTCCCAGAACAGCTTGCTATATTTACTGAGTGGATAACTGAAACAAGATGACCCTGGCATCTCAAAATTTTTGAAAATTTTGTTTTTCAAATCTCAGAGTCAAACTATCACTTCGTTTTGAACTCCGAATGCGGTGCAGTGCATGCATGCTCAGTTGTGTCATATCTTTCCAACCCCATGGACTGTAGCCCACCAGGCTCCTCTGACCATGGGATTCTCCAGGCAAGGATACTGGAGTGGGTTGCCATTTCCTCCCTGGGCAGCCCCTGAGCTCCAAATGAGCTGAAGGCAATATTTAGCTTGACACTGATCTTTTAAATATAAAAGCATAAATTATCTGAGTTTATGCTAACACTGCAGTCATGCTGGCAACCCACTCCAGTATTCTTGCCTGGAGAATCCCATAGACAGAGGATCCTGCCAGGCTATAGTCCATAGAATTGCAAAGAGCTGGGCATGACTGAAATGACTTAGTACGCACACTGGAGTCATGCTAAGAGATGTCACCTTCTTGAGATACCTGAAGCTCCAATGAGAAATAATTTCTGTGTCATAGTGGCACTAGGTATGAATGGTTTTGCTTTTTAACCACGTGATTGGGTTCCTAAGGCTAGAATTTAGAGTATAGTATTTAGAATATAAAATTGTGAGTTGTATATGTCTGGCTAGTGATAGTTTGATAAAAGTGTGCAAGTCCTTGGTCCTTGACTCACACAATTTTGGGTCCTTAGAGTTTCAAGTCTTATTTCTTTCAATGAGATTTCTCTTTACCTATGGTGATAGTTGAAATATTTAACAACTATGATGCCTGGACAGTGAACAATGAGAAACAAAAAGAAACACATTTTATTTGTTGAATGACAATACTATCTATCTTGTAAAGATCAGGGCAGATTAAATGAGGAAGTATTTGTAATGTCTAGAAGATAGTAGGTACTCAATATATACTCAATACATATTTATTAATTTATTTCATTACACCATTGAATTTTTTCTCAATGTGTATTCCTACCTGTTGCTGAATTTTCAATAGATTCTCTCTCTATTTCTTTCTCTTTGGGGGGATTTCAATAAACTGGTTTATGGTTATAATAAATTGACATCCATACATTTAAGCTTCTACCTGTAAATAACTATATCATAGATTTTATCACTTAGTAAACTAATGTTAAACCCTTACTCTTAGTGCTAGCATTTTCTAGACTTTGTGAAAAATAAAATAAAATATATTAGGCATAGTGATGTCCAAATTAAAACTTACATGTGTAGCTGGTATAATGCTTTTTAATCTGTGTACTACAGAATATTAGTGGGTTTGGAAGATGTTCATGAGCTAATAAGTTGGAGATATTCTGGTTAAACACTTTTTAAATTATGGGACTTCACTTATCTTTTAAAAATCTCATGACTGCAGTGAAAATTTTAAGGCAACTACAAAATTATATCATGCAATGTTTCTCAAATTTATTTGACCTTCAGACACTAATTTTTATTAGAATATCCATTTACATTTATTAGGACAGTGGTATTCCATAGACCTGAGTCTGAGAAAACAATCTAAGGGCTAAGAATACAAAACACCTGGGCACTCATCATTTGTCTGTCACTAAACAACCATCTGGGAGAAGGCAATGGCACCCCACTCCAGTACTCTTGCCTGGAAAATCCCATGGACAGAGGAGCCTGGTGGGGTGCAGTCCATGGGGTTGCTAGGAGTCGGACACAACTCAGCGACTTCACTTTCACTTTTCACTTTCATGCACTGGAGAAGGAAATGGCAACCCACTCCAGTGTTCTTGCCTGGACAATCCCAGGGACGGCGGAGCCTGGTGGGCTGCTGTCTATGGGGTCGCAGAGTTGGACATGACTGAAGCGACTTAGCAGCAGCAGCAAACAATCATCTATCTGAATTTAGGCAAGTTGCTCAAACTTTTCTGTACCTTTATTTTCCCAACTCTTAAATGGGAATAAAGAGACCCACCACCATCCTCTAACTATCAAATAGAAAAAGAATTAGGGAGACAAATGTGAAAGTAATTCTGAAAAGTCTCATTGGTATAAAATTGCATACCTTTGTAAGTCAACTTGTTCAGTTGCTAAGTCATGTCCAACTCTTTGCAACCCCATGGACTGCAGCATGACAGGCTTCCCTGTCCTTCACTATCTCCTAGAGTTTGTTCAGACTCGTGTCCACTGAGTCAGTGATGCTATCCAATCGTCTCATCCCCTGCTGCACATTCTCTTTTTGCCTTCAATCTTTCCCAGCATCAGGGTGTTTTCCAATGAGTCAGGTCTTCACATAAGGTGGCCAAAGCATAGGAGCTTCAGCATCAGTCCTTCCAATGAGTATTCAGGGTTGATTTTCCCTAGGATTGACTGGTTTGATCTCCTTGCAGTTCAAGGTACTCTCAAAGTCTTCTCCAGCACCACAGTTTGAAAGCATTAGTTCCTCAGAGCTTTGGCTTCTTTATGGTCAAATTCTCACATCCATATATGACTACTGGAAAAACCATAGCTTTGACTATATGGACTTTTGTCAGCAAAGTAATTGTCTCTACTTTTTAATATGCTGCTTAGCTTTGACATAGCTTTCCTTCTGAGTAGCAATCATGTTTCAATTTCATGGCTGCAGTCACCATCTGCAGTATAAGTCAACTAGAAGAAAACAATGAAAGATAATTTATAGGATCATATTAGAAACTACTTAATCATGTGATTCTGTTGGAACATTTCCTATAATGATCATGAGAATCTTAAAAACTTTGCTTTTCATTAAAATTTGAAAAGAATAGCTATAAATTGTCAAGCAAGGATTATAAAGCTAATACATTTATCAAAATCTGAATATAAATTACTCTGATTTCTGCACTATTAACCTAGCAGTTTGATAGAGAGCCTTCAGAAGCAAATGGTTCATAGTTTCCAAATATTTTCACACAAAATTGCATTCATATGTAGAAACAAACAGCATGATGTAATCTTTGGATTGTCTTCATAAAACAATGTTAGTATGTTTCACTTAATTCCCAATGCATATTCAATTATGGGATTTTTTCTATCAAAAGACATGCAATAGTTTAAAAACCTTAGATCATCAAATAAGATCAAAATAATTATGCATCACTTCTTTGAAATGCATGTGTAAATGTGTTAGATGAATAGTTCCATGAGAATAGAAATTTCTTTTAGTAATATCACAAGGAAAGTGGTTATCTTTGTGGTTATCATGGGTTGAAAGATTCCCAAAGACATTACTGGTGTTTGGGGGTTTTTAATCGAATTTGCAGTTCTCCTGGCGTGCTGTTACAGTCAACAAGGAAAACCAGTTTAAAAATGGTGTTGTTATTGTTTTTGTTTTATAGTCACTACATAGTGTTCCGCTCTTTTGCGACCCTATAGACTGCAAACCACCAGGCTCCTCTGGCCATGCAATTTTCCAGGCAAGAATACTGGAGTGGTATTACCATTTCCTCCTCCAGGGGATCTTTCAAACCCAAGAATCCATACTGCGTCTCCTGCTTACTGTTTCTCAAAAGTGAAAGAAAAGAAGGACGCAAAGAGGACTAATGGGAAGGGTCAAGGATGTTCAGTGACTACAATGAGTATGATGAGAGCTGACGATTCCCTTGTCCTTCTCCTGTACTGCAGAAGGCAATGCTCGTCTGTGAGAGGAAGTCAGAATGCTGCCCTCAGGTTCAGGATGTGTTAGATGAGAATCTTGGCGTTCTCACTTTCAAGCTATATGATTGGAGGGCAAGTTACATGGCATTTAAACCCTAGTTTTCTCTCCAGTATTATGAGGATACTATTATTCACCTCAGAGGCTGAAAGAAATGTTAAAAAAAAAAAAAGAGCAAATCAACGATAGTGACTGGTATATATTAGGCACTCAGTGTGCATTTCAGAACATGAGTTCTGATGAGAAACCCTTTTACCAATTGATGCTAGTGATATTCCCATTATTTCTAACAGTCACTTTATATGTACCATTTTAATGAGAAACCAGCCCTTTTGAAATTCCTGGAAGCAATGGAAAAAGAATACAGGAGTGCAGTGCTTACTGTGGATATGCCAAACACTTCCTTCCCTTGCACATGTGGGACCTTCAGATTGGATCTGGAAACTCTCTGTTTGATTCTACCTTTGCGGACCACCCAGAAGCTCCAGCTGGAGGCAGAAAGTGTGGCTCATTTCCCCTGGATTGGGAGCCAAGAGGAACCTATTACCCATCTGTTCTGCTTTCTGTTCTGAATATCCAGTCTCTATAGTATAGCTCTAAGAAATGGACCCAAAGTCTGAGCCACATGCCTTGAGGATTATCTTTGTGAGCTTTCTCTTCCTGACTCAAGCCAGCAATTCCTGGCCCTCTTAAAAGTATCTGAATCACTTTCTTAAATTCTGTTTACAAGCAACGTCTCAAATATTTTTCATTAAAATGACCAACTCAGAAATTAGTTAATATGTATTTTCATGGTGATAAAAGAATTCCCCAAATCTTTGCTATTTGACATATTAAAGATTTTACACTTTGACACGGGTTTATATTCAGTAAAATGTTATTACCCTGGTTTATTGAAGACAATAAACTTCCCTGATAGCTCAGTTGGTAAAGAATCCACCTGTAATTCAGGAGACCCCAGTTCAATACCTGGATTTAGAAGATCCCCTGGGGAAGGGAACGGCTCCCTACTCCATAATTCTGGCCCGGAGAATTCCATGGACTGTGTAGTCCATGGGGTCGTAAAGAGTTGAACATGACTGAGCAACTTTCTTTGAAGACAATAGCCCCTCACAGGTAACAGTCAGATGGCAGTCTCATGCAATAACTCAGATTCAGACAACTACAAAGTGCTACAGAGCTAAGTTCAAATTGCAGATCCACTAGTTACTATTTTTATGATACTGAAGAAGACCCTTGACTTTTCTCAATGTCAGTTTCCTAATCAATGACATGCATGTAATAGTGTCTGTCATAGGACTGTTGTGAAACTTAAATGAGAAAATGCATAGAGAGTGTAAAGCATAATACCTCAGTCATAGTAAGTATTCAATTTCTTTTTATTTATTTATTTATTTATTTTACTTTACAATACTGTATTGGTTTTGGCATACATTGACATGAATCCACCACGGGTGTACATGAGCTCCCAAACATGAACCCCCCTCCCACCTCCCACCCCACATCATCCCTCCGGATCATCCCCATGCACCAGCCCCAAGCATCCTGCATCCTGCATCAAACATAGACTGGCGATTCATTTCTTACATGATAGTATACATGTTTCAATGCCATTCTCCCAAATCATCCCACCCTCGCCCTCTACCTCTGAGTCCAAAAGTCTGCTCTACACATCTGCGTCACTTTTGTTGTCTTGCATACAAGGTCATCATTGCCATCTTTCTAAATTCCATATATATGTGTTAGTAGACTGTACTGGTGTTTTTCTTTCTGGCTTACTTCACTTTGTATAATTGGCCTCCAGTTTCATCCATCTCATCAGAACTGATTCAAATGTATTCTTTTTCATGGCTGAGTAATACTCCATTGTGTATATGTACCACAGCTTTCTTATCCATTCATCTGCTGATGGACATCTAGGTTGTTTCCATGTCCTGGCTATTATAAACAGTGCTGCGATGAACATTGGGGTACACGTGTCTCTTTCAATTCTGGTTTCCTCGGTGTGTATGCCCAGCAGTGGGATTGCTGCATCATAAGGTAGTTCTATTTGCAATTTTTTTAAGGAATCTCCACACTGTTCTCCATAGTGGCTGTACTAGTTTGCATTCCCACCAACAGTATAAGAGGGTTCCCTTTTCTCCACACCCTCTCCGGCATTTATTGCTTGCAGACTTTTGGATCTCAGCCATTCTGACTGGTGTGAAGTGGTACCTCATTGTGGTTTTGATTTGCATTTCTCTAACAATGAGTGATGAGCATCTTTTCATGTGTTTGTTAGCCATCCGTATGTCTTCTTTGGAGAAATGTCTATTTAGTTCTTTGGCCCATTTTTTGATTGGTCGTTTATTTTTCTGGAATTGAGCTGCAGTAAGTTGCTTGTATATTTTTGAGATTAGTTGTTTGTCAGTTGCTTCATTTGCTATTATTTTCTCCCATTCAGAAGGCTGTCTTTTCACCTTGCTTATATTTTCCTTTGTTGTGCAGAAGCTTCTAATTTTAATTAGATCCCATTTGTTTATTTTTGCTTTTATTTCCAGAATTCTGGGAGGTGGATCAAAGAGGATCCTGCTGTGATTTATGTCGGAGAGTGTTTTGCCTATGTTCTCCTCTAGGAGTTTTATAGTTTCTGGTCTTACGTTTAGATCTTTAATCCATTTTGAGTTTATTTTTGTGTGCGGTGTTAGAAAGTGATCTAGTTTCATTCTTTTACAAGTGGTTGACCAGTTTTCCCAGCACCACTTGTTATAATAACAATGATTATTATTGTATTTTTATTAAAATAAAAATTAGGCATGGGGATAGTCAAATGTAAAGCTGCATTTTGATAAGTGGAATTAGGGAAAGAAGAAGGTGTTGTCTAAGTTAGAAATCAGGCCAATGAAGAATTTATTTTGTGAAAATATATTCAGTTTTGAGAAAGGCTTCAGAAGATGCAAATTAGTATATAATAAGAAGTTAGCTGAATATTTCCTCAGTTTTCTACCTTTGTTTTGTATCTCCAATATATTAAAACGATAAATATTTCTAAGTAGGGGATAGTTCTCTGTCTCAGCTACTAGACATATTTTGCTAACTGAATTATATCAAAGATAATTTAGATTTGCATTGTGTTGTATTTTTTAGGTTAAGAATGACTTCAGTGACTTTAGAATCTCTTTTCCTGCATTTGTGTACAAGATAGTTTTTTCAAATTATTTGTTATTTCTCATAACTACAGAAACATACTTTCTACTGTTGAAATTTGAGAAGTTAAATGAGGTGGCTATTTTACTTTTTTTAGGTTTATTTAATTTGCTAACATAATTAGAAAATCTTTAACTCAATTTCTTATTTAGTAGATTTCTTTCAAAATATACTTAGTCTGAAGTTCAGTTTTGGTCTAGTGCTAAATTGAAGTACCTTTTGGTGCTTTGAAATGTCACTTTTATAAACTTTTGTTCTTTACTGCAACTAAAAATTGCATATTCAATAAACATGTTAGATAGTCTAACAGCTTCTCTCTTCAAACCCATTATTATTTAGCTAGATCTAAAAGTTCATAAATAACAATATAATATTTTCAAGTTTTCCATGGTTAAGCTACACTGTAGACACATGATCCCATAATCACGATTCTTGAATCTCTAATTATATGATGGCTATGGTTAGTGAAATGGAGACTGAAACAATTTTTTACAGTGCAGTTTAGAATAGAATGATTTCATAGACATTTAGGTTACAATATATCCATGGGTAAAGAAAGCTATTTGGATATTATGTACTGAAAACGAGACTTTACCTAATAGATTCAGATGACTGGAGTGAATTTTTCTGTACCTTTTAACTTCCAGTTTGCTGTTTTTAGATAGAGCTACAATTACGTTTCTAATTTTGCTCAAACTGTTCTTGTGCGACAGTCACAGGTACTTCAGACCAACTTAGATCATGTTAAATCTATAAGCTTTAACATTAATTCAACATTTTGTGAAAAATATAATGCCTAATCAAGGCGTACGTGGCCTTCCCAGGTGGCATTAGTAGTAAAAGAACCCACCTGCCTACACAGGAGAGATAAGAGCTGAAGGTTCATTCCTGGGGTTGGGAAGATCACCCAGAGAAGGAAACGACAACACAATCCAGCATTCTTGGCCTGAGCAATCCCATGGACAGAGAGGCCTGGCAGGCGATGGTTCATAGGCTCACATAGAGCTGCACGTGAGAGAAGCAACTTAGTACTAGCGTTAGCACTAATTCTGGATGTTACAGTAAAGGGGTTCTTCCTTTTTGGCCCTACTTTCTCCACTATACTCATATCCGATGTGAAGAGCACTTCGGGAAATCTAAGATTTAAAAGATAAGACCTATTTTATTTCTAATTTCACAAGTTGTTTGTCTGTTGAAAAGTAGAAAATAGTCGGTGGGTCATGCAGTCCTAAATATAATGCCATCCCTATAATAGAAAGTGCTAAAAATTATAATCGATGTCACTTTTAAAGAATTTTAGAGTAGTTTAACTTATTGTCAGTTGGCACAACCTCTTTTAAAGTAGCTATGATCTATGAATTAAGAGTCACAAAACTGTATCTTATGGGCCAGCAGTTTTTCAGTCTTCTAGAAGTGTATACTTTTATAAAAGCACATGATGCTTGCTCCAATATAATTATTATGACGTTATTTATGTTAGAAAAAACTTGAAAACAAGGAAATCCCAAACAGTGGAGTGGTTTAGGTCAGTCCCCAACTTTTTGGCACCGGAAACCTGTTTTGCAAAAGAAAATTTTTCCAAGGAGCAGGGGGATGGATGGTTTTAGGATTATTCAAGTGCATTACATTTTATTGCACATTTTATTCTATTGTTACATCAGCTCCACCTCAGATCATCAGGTACCAGATCCCAAAGCTTGGGGACCCCTGGTTAGGTGACCCATTTCTTCAATTTGAAGAATGATAAAGTCACTAAATATAATCACAGGAATTCTTACACTACCTGTATCTATGACAAAATGGTTTACCATTTGATACAGAATAAAAATAGTATTTATTCACACTCACACTACGAAATTGTTCATAACAGAGAGTGAAATAAGAAAACGGAGAACAGTTATTGTTCAAAGTATGAATTATAGGTAGTTTTTCTTCCTTTCTTCATTATTTTCTTTAGTACTATTAAATGTTATTTGTAAAATACATACTAAATACGAGAAAGAAGAATATATTGTATTATCTCTCCTCAAAATATCTATATTAGCAAAAACCATTAAATCTACAATGGTTAATTGATTTACTTTATAGTATCAAACAACAGTAACCTTTCACCTAAAATATTGAATATTGGTCTAAATATACAACTATATTTATTTAAATTATTCATATAGTTGGCTTCATTTTCATGTTAGTATCTCTGGATAAATAAGAATGCAGGTAAGCAATTGTATATTATTCTGACCAAACATTCTAAATTAACTGTTTCAAAGTCTACATAAAACCCAATTAAACAGAATAATACAGTAAATCTAATTAACAAAGTAGTCTCAGAGAAGATAATCATATTTAAGGTCAATATATATTTTCCAGACCAATCAGAATATTTTCCATCTAAGGACCATTGAAAAGTATTGTGAAGGTTTAGATTCCAAACAGCTGGAATGTGTTTTTGTTAAAATATCCCAGTTCTCTATGGCTATTCTCTGCATTTTGTAATCTCATTAGAAATCCTTATTTAGCAGCAGGGTATTACTGGAGGTCTGTTTGTTAGGGGAGCAAAGACTTGCATTTTAAATCCAGCCTGGCACACGCTCTCTCATTGACCCTGGGCAATGTGAAAGCTCTCTCTGTAATTGGGTTCTTCAGCCGTGAAATTAGAGACAGTTTATATTTCCCTGAAGATTTTAGGACACCAATGTTCATTAATAGGGCTCCAAAAATAAAGGCTTCATTTGGACGTGTTTTTTTCCATGGATGAAACAGATGTTCACAGAAAGAACTCCGGGACAAACAGCATTTCTTCTTACAGTCCTAGGTACTAAAAGTTCTTAAGGACATCAGCTGATGAAGCATATCATTTTCTGAGAGGATTCATTAATTAATCAGAATTTTAGTGGGTATGATTTTCTGGTTAAGCGTTTTCTGTCTTTGTCCTTGGGTGAATTTAGAACCCTAAAGCCCCCAATATATTTTGATGGTAAATAGAGACCCAGAATATGAAGCATTGATAGGCAGGTGGCAGACCTCGTGATGTTTGGGGAACTGGAATTTAATATGAAATGTTATTGGAAAGAAGTAGAAATGGCAAGATAATCCAGTTCTTTCAAATTTTGCATTCTCCCAGTTCTTTTCCAGGCCAAGAGGAAAGTCAGCAAGGATGCCTGATACTTTTGAGGTAAATCTTCTGAGCAGATGAGATTAAGAAAAGTGAATTAGGATGTTTGGAAAACTAAGATCATCTCAGCGACCTTCAAAGTAAGAAAGATATATTTAAATAAGTAAATTAATGTCCCCAAAATAAGTCACATCTTTCTGTCCTTGTCCTAGTAATTTTCTTTACTTTTCTCAGCTGAACTAATGTATCTCTTTGAGCCTTTTAAGTACATTTCATTTTCAAATTGCATGAAATTGTGTTGGAGAAACTTCCCACAATGTGCTTTCTTCCAACTGGCTTCCATGTAAAGCAAACAGCCCCTTTTACCTTAAATGACTGTAGTAGTAAATCATGGTTGGCTTTGAAGACCAGTTGGGTTGTATGAGAAGGCAGCAATTATCCTCCAACTGAAAAGGGGTCTTATTGTTTTATTTTCTTAACCCTCCATGGAGAACATATTTAAGAACCATTGATAGAAATCACAGATCATTTGCAATCTTTCTTGCTTTGCCAAGTATATTTCCATTATAATATCAACCAGGCATTCTGAAATCAGAGAACTCATTAAGCTTTTAGGATTTAATTCTCTCCATTTATGTTTTCATTTCCTATTTATCTTCTACCTCTAATTTTTAAATTCACCTAAAAACCAGATCGGAAAGCAAACTGAAAACTGGAGTTCCTGTTCACTGGAAAAGTTTTCACAAGAAAATATGACCTGCCTTTAATTATCCCAGAATTGCTATTACTTAACTTTTATTGGGGAAAAAAAAAAGTTTCCGTAAGGTTAAATACTATCATCACCCAAAATCTCTTTTGCTTAAATAGAAGCTTCAAGGTTAAATTGGTCTATTAGAGTTTATTAGCTTTCCTTATGGTTGATTTGGGTAACTCAGCAAGAATTTCCCCCTAAATTATATTATATATAAAGTTTCTAAAATTTACCAGGTAGTTACATTCCAAGCTTCTTTATACACATACAACCAACTCAACTAATAACTTCCACAAAAGAAAATAAACAGTAATAAAATGTTAAAGTTAAGAATCACATCCAACTGTTTAAAAAGATACAATTTTATAGAAAACAATTTATATTAAGCTTACAAAAGGCAATTTCAAAACTACTATGAAGTAGTTCCATTTTTGTAAATGCACATACATAGAAAATATTTGAACAATAAATAAGACAAAGTGATTTTTAATTTCTGGTTTTATATTCTAAAATGTCTGCATTATGATATTATCAGCTTTGCAAAAATATTAAATTTTCTTTAAAAACAAAG
>NW_017190913.1:0-11044 GCF_001704415.2 Capra hircus
GGAGGCCTGGAGGCAATCATTGACTCAACAATGAGAAAAGCCCTATGCTACTTAAGACTCTCAAAATACTAAAAAACTCTGTGCTGTTTATGGTTGTGAGGTAGTAAACAATTTGTGCCTAGTGGCAGCAGTATGGATAATCCTGTCACACAAGCTAGTTTGCCAGCAGAGAGGTTTGACCTGAAAATCCTTGTCCCACCCAGAGCAGGGAATTAGCAGCAATTATTGACACAACAAATGAAGAACCTTCACCAATATAATTCCTAACCAACACACTATACTAATAATTTCCAACTCCCCCAAAGAATTTGTCTTTAGTAAGTCTAAAACATCTCATGCCTCTCAGGTTGGGAGGCTGTAAACAATCACATGTGGCTGGACGAACCTATACAGGCGGGGCTGGATAACCTTCAGAGGAGTCCGTAAGCTGAAACACTCCTGTCACGCCAGGAATTTTTATTGCCTTGGAGCTGCAGGTTTACTCCTCCGAGAAAACGGTTATGGGGGAGAGCATAAAACAGACTCTAGTTTTGGGGTAGATGCTCAGGAACAGGGGGTTTCCTGAGGCTTGATCCCGCCTTTGCGTATGCCAAGCCTCCTTCCTCATGACCTTTGCCACGGGCGGAGTTCCTCACGCTGGCCCCTGGCATAGGCTGACAGGAAGAGGGCCGTCCCAGGTGACTGCTTAGATAACAGATTTGGTTTCCCCCGTTTGGTACTAAATTGAGAGGAAGAAGAATAAGGAAGGTGGCAGCCATGCACTGAGTCCTGGAGCCCACTGCTGCGGACGCTGCGGTCTGGTTTTCCAGGTCGGTTGCTGCAGGGCAGGGCCTCGTGGCTGGAAGGAGAGGTTCCTCAACTTCCCAGTGTGTTAAGAAAGTTCTTCATTTCAACATCCTTCTCTGGTTGTCTTCAATTGGATACTCTGTGGATAAACTTGAAACGGTGTTTCTTAAATTAACTGCAAACAAAGGTAATAATTACGTTATTGTTGAGTAACAATGATAATGGTGATTTTCATTAAAATTAATTTCAAGATTTCTCATTGGATACCGACATTACAGCAGGTTACCGCATTAGTAACAAGATCCCAACAACCTGTCGGGCCATCTGGTCGACCTCGCCAGAGCAGCCGCCCATCTGTAGGCTTTGTGATCCTCACACAGATGTATCCGTGTCTCACACCCGCGAAACAGCGCCTCCACACGGACACCATTCTTCCCACTTCTGAGCCCGAGGAGAATAGAAGGGTCGCAGGGCGCCCCTCGCAGAGATGCAGCCCGACCCGCAGGAAACCCGCCGGCTGAGTCCTGAGCCCGTCCAGGCCGCGGACTGCAGCCCGACTCTCCGGCAACAGCAGGCTCCTCCCGGGTCTCATGGCGCTGTCACCCCCGGCCCTGGAGCTCTGCCCGGGCTCGGCGGCCGAGCCGCAGCCTTCGCGGGAGTCGCCAGCGTTCCCCGGGAAGGGACCGGCTCACGGCGGCAGCTGGGTGGCTCCCGACGAGCGCGCACACGGCCCGGGCGGACCCCGACCGCCCGGCCGCCCTGACGCCCTGCTTGTTCCGGGCGTCCGCCTGGGAGCCGGCTCCCGGCCCCGCAGGGCGCGGAGACCCAGACAACAGACGGGAGGGCGGGAGCAGGGGAGACCTCCGCGGCAGCTGCGGGAGAAGGCGCGCTCCTCCGCGATTCCCGGGTCGGACCCAGGCGGCCCAAGGGCAGGTGCCTGCTCCGGGCGGACTTGGGAATTTGGTGAGACTTAGACTGTGTGGACTGTAAAGCTGAAACCGTGAAAGGATTCGGTAAAACATGCATGAATGATTTTTATTCCGTGGAATAATAGAATGGAATCACGATACAACATTAAAAAAAAAAAAGTCCAGAAGCCATCAAAGAAATGAATGATAAACAGCCATAAATCCACCTTTTCATATTCCACAAGGAAGGTCCAATGATAACACATCAGCGTGGGAGGAACATTTGTGCAAATACTTGTGTAATGAGATTATTGATATTAGTATCAGTATAAAAACAGAACATTCAGGAAACAGCCATTAAGAGGGATCCGGTAAGGGAATTTTCATTGGTACTGACTTGAAAGATCTGTGTGATGAATTGTTGGATAAAAATAGCCAAGTTATAGGATTTCCACTGGTGCTAAGAGAATAAATATACACATTTGTACATTTATCTTTTACATGAACTAAGATGGAAAGGCAAATGATTTAGAACAGCTAAAGCAGTTTTATAAAAAGAATACAGCCTCTGCCATAGCTTGGCACCTGGTGCCAGAAAGAAGTGTCTTCAGAAACCAAGACGAGCCACACCGCCTGCTTTTCTGCCCCCTCCTCCTGTGGCCTCCAGGCAGGCAGCTGGCATCCTAGCCCCTTAAAGTCACTGCTCCACTCAGACTGAAGCAGATCCAAGGAGCGGTTGGTATGACCTTGGCTCTGCAGACTTGGGCTCCTCAGCCTCTTGCCTCATCCTGGGAGCCCCCAGCCAGTCAGTCATCACCCCAGTATCTTCCCCACCAGAGGCTACTGGCCCCACTCTGCAGGGGGCAGCCCTTGTCTCTATGAGATCCGAGCTGTTTTCCCAAAGGAAGGCTTTTCCCTTTGCACAGCAGCTATGAAGCAAGGGGATAACTGACTTTTTGCACCTGGACTGATCGTGCACTTTGTCCTCACGTCTGCCCCAATTACCCCATGAGGGTAAAAGAAGGACACTCCCTTTACACAGGAGGTGTGGGTCAATGGGCACCTGAGCTTTCACATCTGGACCTTTCATATGCATTTGGCGTGCACTTAGCTCCTGAAGACACGAGACAGAAGCAGGGTTAGGCCTCTTAGCATGGTTGGCCACTGCTTTCATGAAACACCCAGGGTTTCTAAGCAATGCCAGGGTGACAAGAATAAAGAAGCAGCATGCAATCATTCAGGCCAGACACACACACACACACACACACACACACACACACACACACAGGAGAGGCTATAGAATCCCCCTGACCTAAGGGAAAACGTAACTCTGGAATCAACCATGTCCATGTGTCATGCAGAAGTAAGATCACCTAAATGACCTGATTCTTTAACAAATTTTCAATTATTAATAAATATTTGCTGTCCTTGTGTTTATTCTGAGATTACTGAGTAAGGTGGCCAGTTTTACATTACTTAAAAAAGATTTATTTCATGGGGCAAAATTACTAAAACTTTACCTTTCTTCAACAAAAACTCCATCATACCATGTTTAAAATACCACTTTCCTGAGCCAGAGCTGGCAAGTCTTCCTAAGCGGCAGATAGTGAGCATCGTAGATGGTTCTACGACCTCTGCTGCGTCTGTGCAGTTCCGTTATTGCAGCAGGAAAGCAGCCCAGGTATCTTTACGGACACTGAAATTGGCAGCCATACAATTCATATGTCTCACAACTTTATAACATTTAAGATAATAAAAATCATTTTTAGCTTGTGGGTCCAACCAGCACAGGTTGTGGTAGAATTTGACCCAGGGGATGTAGGATGCTATGGCCTGATCTATAAAACCAGTGGAACTCTTAGGGGAAGCATGCTGACTGAAACCACCCAGCCTGGCCAGGCACCACGGTAACTATTTGCATGAGTCATTTTATGACAGGAGGTGCTGGTAAGGAACACGGAACTAATAAGCCACCACCAACCGGAAGAGGTTGGGAAAGCTCAAAAGGAGACACCACATGTCTGACCACCTCCCAGAATCCTCGTCTCTGGCATCCATCTTGGCTGAACCAAGTGTGCACCACCAGGAAGGACTCTGAGTCAGAATGATTGGCTAAAGACAACCCGGAAACTAATCCCATCACCATAAACCCCCGAGACTGCGAGCCGTGTGGCAGAGCTGCTCTCCTGGGTTCCCTCACCCTCCTGCTCTCCATGCTGGTGCCTTTTCCCATAAACTCTCTTGCTTTGTCAGCACATGTGTCTCCTCGGACAATTCACTTCCGAGTGTTGGACAGGAGCCCAGTTTCGGGCCCTGGAAGGGGCCCCTTTCCTGCAACAGTACCCCCGATGTGGAACACCCACTGTGTTTTCAGGAGTCGGTGACCTGTGAGGATGTGGTTGTGAGCTTCCTCCAGAGAGACCAGCCCTGTCTTGTGATGCTGGAGACATCAGTCGTCTGTGGGTGAGACTGTCACTATTTAATAGAGAATCATCCAGAGCAGCTTGGCCTGAGTCAACTCTCATCCCCCCATGCCTCTTCCAAGGCTCACATTGACCTGAAGGACAGTTTCTATTAATAAATTATATTTTAAGCTAGCCCTGAAAGAGAAAGACACTTTTCAGACAAGCACAAATGAATAAATGAATTATCAAACTTATTACCATGTTCTCAAGCAGTTTAATATTTCACTATATGGGTTTTTTTTTCTCTATAAACCAGCAGGTTCCATAAGGGTGAAAGACATCTAAGAAATTATATAAACAAGATCCGACCCCTGGGAAATCCTAAATATCTGTTTCCTTGACCTGAGAGCTTAGGGCAAAACTTAGCAACTTCCCACGTTTTAGCTTAATACTGAAAATGGGTTTTAGTGATATTTCCACTGAACGTTTTCAATGCATCAATTTAGCAGGGGACCTACCAGAGTGAAACTCATCTTCCTTGCGATAATCCAGTTACACACCACACGAGATGCCTGTGCCTCGAGGCGGTGCAGTTAGAAACTGCCCCTATTTTCATGGAAAGAGCACACATCTCAAAGCCAGTTATGTGTTTAGGGGAGAGTGGGGGGTGCACGGTGTGGGGGAATGAACAAGTCCATCTCCCTGGAAGGTAGAGGGATCAGCTCCTGATTCACTGAGTCGGGAGCATCTGTTTCCCATGTAGATTTTCAGAGACGGAGCTGGAGAGGACAACGGATGGAACTGAGCTTGGCTGTCCTCCCACAGAAAGGAGAGCTGAAAACACCAGACTCCTGCATGTTGGAGCAGCCTGACAAGGCCGCTGCACAGAAACCCCTCAGAGCCTGATGTGCCAGTCAAGATTGTGGACAAAAAAAAAGTCCCCACCAAATTACAGCCAGGAAAAGTGTGCCTCTGTTTCCTGTTTAGATGTGGAGGGAGGCAGCCCAGGGTTGGTCTGGCAGGGCTGTTCCAGAAAGCTCCACTCCCATCCTAGGAATACTGTTCTGTCATCCCAGGGGCGTTTGCCCCCTCCAGGGTGGACCTGGAGCAGAATGGAGCTTCCCCTTCTCGGCTGATGTTCCCAGCAGCAAGACAGCAGGAGAAGGAAGAGCCATGTTCTCTCACCTAGAAAATAGTCAACAAGTTGCACAAATTGTTTTCCCTCCATCCTGGAGGGAGAGCTGGTCTCACCGGCATCCCCGCTTCAGAGGATGTTGGGAATGTCTGTAGTCTCGGGCAGCCATGTGCTCAGTTCAAAGCTGAGTGTGCAGTCCCCCAGAAGAGAAGGGAACAGACTCCTAGGAGCCCAGTGGGCATCTCTGCCATGTCCCCTCTCCCACGCCCTTCCCAGAGCTCTTGCTGTATGAGAGTTTGTCCTTCAAGTTGCATCAATGCACATTTCAGGAATAGGCTGAAAACCATGAGTTCATGGGTGGTTTTCATTAGATTTGCTGGTAGGTCATTGACTGAACTCCATTGCTAGCTCACAGAGTGTCTCTGGCCAGGGGCGGCACTGGGCAGGCATTGTGGGCGAACAATAATAAGGTACCCAGTGGGAGCACCAGGGTGTCAGCAGCAGCTTCAAATCACAGGGGAAAGGAAAACACGGGGGTACACTTGAGGTCAACCCCAAATAGTGTTGCCGGAAAATAACTACAATTAAGCAATTACTTCCCTGATGGTTCAGATGGTAAAGAGTCTGCCTGCAGTGCAGGAGACCCAGGCTCGAGCCCCAGGTGGAGAAGATGTCCGGAAAGGGGAGCGGCTCCCCACTGCCGTATTCTTGCCTGGAGAACCCCATGGACAGGGAGCATGGTGGACCTATAGTACAGAGTGGCGCACTCAGACCTGACTGAAGCTACAGCATGGGTGCTCACATACACACCTGAGCAAGAAGACTAGTGAAGAGCAAAGACATCCAAAGAACCGAGGCCTTTGAAGAGCTTCGGGAGCGCTTGATGCCCAAGATGTAAATGGAGGGTATACGGAAGGGGCCGACCACAGCTCCCCCTTCGGCTCCCCTTGTCTGTCTCCCCATTAGTAGGTCAAGACAGAACCAGGGGCCCCTGAGTGTCTGGGCAAAGCAGAAGCCCGAGGGCAGGAGCCCCCCTCCCTGGCCAACCCCTTCCCTCTGTCCCCACACCCAGGGGCCCAGCCCCCTGTGCGCCACGCCTCACACTGGTGTAAACAGGTGTGATCACTTCCAAAGAGTGAAGCACACGGGTGCAGAACTAGCACCTCCAGTGACGCCCAGCTTTAGACTAATGTGGAATTCAGGAAGATGCAAGTGGGAGTTACCACAGCCTACAACACGGCTTTTACTTTCCCCAATGCCTGCATTATGCAGTTAGTCATTAAGTAAGCTTGTTCTAAACACAGGCTTTTAACTTAGAAATAGTGCTGTTTTCTACCTCTTCAAAAATGTACCTTTGCAGCCAGTGTTCAGTTCCTCCCCTGTCTTCTTAACCAAAACAGGTTTTTTTTTTTTTTTTGAATCTTCAGAGACCCTGTCAGAGTGTTTCCTGAAGGTCAGGGGAGAGTTTCCTGGGTCACAGGCATCCCTTCCCCTGTTGCCAATCAGCACAGGTGTTTTATGATAAACACTGGTTCTGAGAGCACTCACTGCGTGACTGGCTTGCATAGACCTGGAGCAGTTTGTCCCCATCAGCCTCTGTGGCTGATGTGGCCACTTGGAAGCAGCCCGGCGTCCCGGCCCCATGCCGGGCAAGCCACCCTGCGGGCCCCTTCCCTCACCGCTTCCACCCCAGGATCCCAGGCGCTGGGCCCTCGGGCCACAGTGCGCTCCTACCTGCCCCCTCACAGGTATGGACAAGTCACCTCTGTGCCGGTCCAGGAGGAAGGAGGTTCTGTCACAGCCCCAGGGAGACCCAAGGAGGGGGCCCATCCCCTCCTCAGAGGCTCAGGACTCCTCACAGAGGTGCGGGGGATCATCGTGGTGGCTGCAGGAGCCTCAGCGCCTGCCCTGTGGGTTCTCACCCACTGAACAAAGACTGCAAATACCTCTGGAAGTGGGGTGACTGCAGGGCAGGTGAGACACAAGTGGGTCCATTGTGGCGGAGAGGGGCTTCTAAGTTGCAAAGCACAGGCCAAGTCTTTTCTGAGCTGGAAATATGGACCGCTCAGAACCTGCCCCACCAACTGGAGGGACTGGTTGGCATCCTTGTTGAGGCAGTCTGAGTGTGGGCTGGAAAGGAATCTCCAGGCACAGCATTTCAGAAGGTAGTGGGTTGATTACCCACAAAGCAGAGATAATGTGGGCACTGCCAGCACAGTGGGCTGAACTCCAGGCAGACCAGGGAGATTTGGCAGTTTTTGTGGGTTTAATAACCAATTTTTATAGCCTCAAGACAAAGAAAATTCCTGCTGTAGGGCTGGCATCAGGTGATTGATTAGGGAGCTACGAGTTTACTGGAGTGGGCATCTTTGCCTAATTGGGAGTCAGGAAGCTTGTTAGTGATGACTGGGTGTTTTGGCAATGGTTACAAAGGGTGGAGTTACCTCCAGAAGTGTCGTTGGTTCTGGGCTCAGCTTCTGTGGCCAAGGGCAGGACTCACCAGTCCTGGGCGTAGGTTTCTCAGAGAGATACGAGGAGATGGTGGAGGAGGAGAGCTCCCGGTGAGTCTGGACCTGACATCCATCCTTCTTGATCTCAGCACAGGAGCTGCGGGTTACTCTGCGTATAGCTATCCCCAGGTCAGAGTGGCCGCCTCCTCTGGGCTTGATGTTCAATCTTGATTACGTAAGACAGATGCAAAACAAAATAGTTAAGACCTACGGCAAGCTGTCGTCCTCACCCCTTCATTCGCAGCCCGGGACAGTGCTTCGGGACACCTGCTGTCCCCACTGCACGCTCAGGGCTCCCTCCCAGAGCACGTTCACGGAGGCCCCACTTAGTTCCTGGCCCATTCCAGACACCGGGCTCAGCTGTAGGTCAAGCAGGAGGCTGGAGACCCAATTCTTATATGAAACTGACAGGCTCAGAGACAGAAAAAATGAAATGTATGCAGAGTCCAGTGGTAATATGTATCTTGGAGAAAAATAAAAAAGAAGTAAAATTTCAGAGTGTGTTTAGAGAGTAATCAATGGGGAGAGTGTTCTGAGCTGGGAGAGCAGCAAGTGCCAAGACCCTGAGGCCACCGTGGAAAGCATGTTCAGAGTTTAATAGTGTGGATTCTTTCATTTTTCTTGAGTCTTTTTCTTTCTCGTTTCTAGCTCATTAATATAAACCTGGGCACCAATCTCTTGAATTCAGCATATTATATCGTGGTGAATCAAAGTGAAAACTTCAGTGGTTTTGGATCAAGTGAGCACCTGCTTATTGAGTGGTCTCTCTGGACCCGGCACTCTGGGAGTAACCAGGAGGCTGTGGAATGGAAGTGATGGTCTCCCCTTGATGACCATGGTCAATGAATTTCCACCAAGTCCTGAGGCCCCTTCCTCTCCACTTTCTCCCCACCTCACCTGGGTCATGAATTCTGGTCCAAATGCTTTCATATCTTCATCCTCTGTATTTAATTCCTTCCAGATGTTTCTAACCCAAGATCCACCCAACTTCTCAAAGGCAATGCGGCCCCAAATGAGTCCACCCTTTAAGAGCAGCCACTAATCTCCCCGCCCTCAAGTCCCAGGAGCGGCGTCTTCCTCATCACACCCAAGCACCTCCCACCATGATCCCACCACTGCAGGACTCCCCAGCGTCCTCTCCAGCCTCAGACTGCACACTGACTCACCTCTGCACCAAGCCACTCCCTTCAAGCGGAGGGCAATCGCACACAGAACACCACGTGTGGATTGCCAGTAAAGAGGACCTATGCCCGAGCAGAGGGCAGAGAGGCCTCGCGGAGCGGGTGGAGCACAGGCCACTGGGGCAGCGCGCAGTTCACCGGGGTGCGGCAGGCGGCACACTGCAGCCCCTGCCCGCAGGCCTCCCGGGGGGCCTGTGACCTCAGGCTCCCCTCCTGGTGGGCTGCCTCCCTATGTTAGAGGGACACCCCGTTCATTCACACGGTGGGTGAGGCAGGCGGCACACTGCAGCCCCTGCCCGCAGGTCTCCCAGGAGGGCCTGTGACCTCAGGCTCCTGTCCTGGTTTGCTGCCTCCTTGTGTTACAGGGCCCCTTGTTCATTCACTCACCTTGTGTTTTGTTTTGCACCCATGCCGATCTTTGGCTAGATAACTAACTCACCCTTAGGCCCAGCTCAGAAGTTGCCCACTCCATGAAGACCTGCTGATGGCCACCACTGCTTCGTGGTGCATCTGGGCTCATCTGAAACTCCCCAGGGCTCTGACCATGCTTGATTACCTCTCCAGCCTGTGAGATCTGTGAGGACACTGGACCAGACTGAGGAAGGAACTCAAACTGTGATGCCGCCTCAGTGAGCAGTGAAAGGAACACCGTGCGCGCGGGCTCATCACAGGTCTCTGTCTTCTCCTCTGCCCTCTTTCTGGGACCAGGAGCTGAGGGGCCTTGTCTCACCCTCACCTCATCTGCCACTTCAGTAGGTAGCAGGATTTTTATTTTCAATTGAATAAAGAGACTTCATGACTGTACCCTCCTTGAGAAACAAATGGCAGGCCTCCTTCCAGATACCCAAGCCAAAAGAAGACATTCTCGGAACATAAAATGTCTGGGCCCCTGGGCAGCAGGAAGTGGGGAAACAGATGGGGGCAGTCTTCACCCTCTGCCACCGGGACACACTTGCTCCCTCTTTGGACTTAACCAACATACCTCATTATAATTAGCTGATTACAGCTGTAATTCAAGGTCTCTCCTTGGATGGTCTGTCTTTTGGAGACAGATTTAGAGAGCTGCCAGACCTCACCTGTCGGAGAAGGCAATGGCACCCCACTGCAGTACTCTTGCCTGGGAAATCACATGGGCGGAGGAGCCTGGTAGGCTGCAGTCCATGGTGTCGCTAAGACTCGGAAACAACTGAGTGACTTCACTTTCACTTTTCACTTTTAGGCATTGAAGGAAATGGCAGCCCACTCCAGTGTTCTTGCCTGAAGAATCCCGGGAACAGGGGAGCCTGGTGGGCTGCCATCTATGGGTCACACAGAGTTGGACACGACTGAAGCAACTTAGCAGCAGCAGCAGACCTCAGTTCTAAGCTCTCTCTATGACCTAGGACAAGTCACTCTTCCCCTTGGATTTTTCTGTTCCTAATGCCAAGCAAATTTTGCTTTTCTCTGCCAGACAGCCTTCCATAGGTCGGGCCTGGCTGAGTTCTTGCCGACTGTGAAATGCTAGAGCCCTTGCTGTCCCTAAACTCCCAGCTGCAGCGGCGGAACGTCTCCTGGAGGAATATGGAGGAATACGGGAGTGAGCAGGGAAAGGGCGGACACTGTCAGGGTGGCACCAAAGCAGAGGAAGCGGCCTGTGGCCCTGCCAGCTGGTCCTGCGTAACGCCACGGGCCCCACTCCCGAGCGCAGCACACCAACGGGCGCTTGCCATCTGCCTCTGCAGCATTAAAGAAAGAGCTGCTGCCTGGCTGCCTTCCAGCCCCCCACAACAGCTCAGGGTGGAGAGAGCAGAGAGGAGCCACTGTGCTGCGGGGAAGACTGCAGGACAAGTCTTCAGATCGACATTCTCAGAGGACGGTTTCATGAGCCCAGCCTTGTATCGCCTTACATTTAGAAAAGCGCTGAAATCCTTCATGGTGACTTCTGCTCTTTGACTAAGCAGGCATCTTCATGAGACTAGCAAACTTTCTGGAAAAAAATTATGGGCCTGATTACATCCACCAAAGTCACACATTCACAGAACTTCCCCTACCTCTGCAGCAGTTTTCTCATGTGATCTGAGACACTGTCCCCCAGGTTGGCATTTTGCCCAAAATAAGACAACTCACAACATTATGAATT
>NW_017190914.1:0-11044 GCF_001704415.2 Capra hircus
GCGTCCCTGAGGTCCCCGATTAAGTCGAGAGCACCTGCCGCAACTCGAGAAAATCCAAGAGGTTCTCCCCTCCAGGCGACATGAGGCCCATTTCCGCTGAGGCCTCTCGAGGTTAATCACACCTAACCTCTGGAACTTCCAAAGGGTACTTCACACGCTTGCTGCATCTCAAGAAGTTCCCCGACATACCCGTCTCAACTAGAGAGGAAGCCACGAAAGTACCGCCCACATACAGAGGAGCCCCGTTTTCGCCTCTTGCTCAGGAGGGATCCTTTCCCTGCATGGTCGGGAAAGAATTCCGGCATTGCTGTCGCATCTCAAAGAGGAGGCCTCTCCACAGGAAAGGCGAGAGGAACTCCAGGGTCATGCCACCATTCCCAGAGTCCCCCAGATGTCTCAGTCCATTCCAGGGAAACCTGTTTTCCCTACAACAGCCTCGACTTTCAGGACGAGGATCCACTCACACCACGGTGGCACGTGGGACAGCCCTTTGGGAAATCCTCGAGGTAAAGACACAGATCCCTTGATCCATGCGAAGAGTAGCGTGACACTGCTGCTACAGCTTGGGAGGAAAGGGCACCTGCATGCCCCCACTAGAGACGAGGACTGACTTCCCTGGGGAGACTCCAGAAGTACCCCAAGATCCATGTCAGCACTGGAGAGGAATCCTCACGTTCCGGCACCGGCTCCACACACGTCTTAGGCCCCGCAGTGACGGGAGAGGAATCCGAGAGGCCCCCGAGCAACTCGCATGGGGACTGGCCTTTCCTGAGGCCACCAGAGCGGGTCCCTGAGGTCCCCGTCGTAAGTCGAGAGCACCTGCACCAACTCGAGAAAATGCAGGAGGTTCTCCCCTCCAGGGGAGATGAGGCCCATTTCCTCTGAGGTGTCCCCCAGGCTAATTACACCTAACCTCTGGAACTTCCAAAGGGTCCTTCACACCCTTGCTGCAACTCAAGAAGTTCCCCGACATACCCGTCTTCACTCGAGAGGAAGCACGAGAGTCCCGCCCACATCCAGAGGAGCCCTGTTTCCGCCTCCTAGCTCGAGAGGAGGGATCTTTCCCTGCGTGGTCGGGAAAGAATTCCCGGCGTTCCCGTCGCATCTGAAGAGGAGGTGCTCTCCACAGGAAAGGAGAGAGGAACTCCAGGGTCTTGCCACCATTCCCAGAGTCTTCCAGATGTCTCAGTCCATTCCAGGGATACCTGTTTTCCCTGCACTGCCTCCCTTTCAAGCCGAGGATCGACTCACACCACGGTGGCACGTGGGACAGCCCTGTGGGAAAGCCTCGTGGGAAAGCCTCGAGGAAAGCCACAGATCCCTTGATCCACGCGAAGGGAAGCGCGACACTGCTGCTACAGTTCGGGAGGAAAGCGCACGAGCATGCCCCCACTCGAGACGAGGACTGACTTCCCTGGGGAACTCCAGAAGTACCCCAAGATCCATGTCAGCACTGGAGAGGAATCCTCAGGTTCCGGAACCGTCTCCACACAAGATCTTAGGCCCCGGCAACGTCGGGAGAGGATTCCCGAGAGGCCCCCGAGCTACTCACATTGGGACTGGCCTTTCCTGAGGCACCAGAGCGGGTCCCTGAGGTCCCCGACGTAAGTCGAGAGCACCTGCCGCAACTCGAGAAAATCCAGGAGGTTCTCCCCTCCAGGCGAGATGAGGCCCATTTCCGCTGAGGCGTCTCGAGGCAAATCACACCTAACTTCTGGAACTTCCAAAGGGTCCTTCACACCCTTGCTGCAACACAAGAAGTTCCCCGACATACCCGTCTCCACTCGAGAGGAAGCACGAGAGTCCCGCCCACATCCAGAGGAACCCCGTTTCTGACTCCTAGATCGAGAGTAGGGAACCTTCCCCTGCGTGGTCGGGAAAGAATTCCCGGCGTTTCCATCGCATCTCAAGAGGAGGCGCTCTCCACAGGAAAGGCAAGAAGAACTCCAGGGTGGTTCCACCATTCCCAGAGTCCCCCAGATGTCTCAGTCCATTCCAGGGAAACCTCTTTTCCCTGCACAGCCTCGACTTTCAAGACAATGATCGACTCACACCACGGTGGCACGTGGGACAGCCCTGTGGGAAAGCCTCGTGTGAAAGCCTCGAGGGAAAGCCTCGAGGGAAAGCCACAGATCCCTTGATCCACGCGAAGGGAAGCGTGAGAGTGCTGCTACAGCTCGGGAGGAAAGCGCACGTACATGCCCTCTCTCGAGACGAGGACTGACTCCCCTGGGGAGACTCCAGAAGTAACCCAAGATCCATGTCAGCACTGAAGAGGAATCCTCAGGTTCCGGCACCAACTCCACACAAGGTCTTAGGCCCAGGCTTCGACGGGAGAGGAATCCCGAGAGGCCCCCGAGCAACTCGCATGGGGACTGGTCTTTCTTGAGGCCACCAGAGCGGGTCCCTGAGGTCCCCGTCGTAAGTCGAGAGCACCTGCCGCAACTCGAGAAAATCCAGGAGGTTCTCCCTTCCAGGCGAGATGAGGCCCATTTCCGCTGAGGCGTCTCGAGGCAAATCACACCTAAACTCTGGAACTTCCAAAAGATCCTTCACACCATATCTGCAACTCAAGAAGTTCGCCGACATAACAGTCTTCACTCGAGAGAAAGCACGAGAGTCCCACCCACATCCAGAGGAGCCCCGTTTCCGCCTCCTAGCTCGAGAGGAGGGATCCTTTCCCTGCGTGGTCGGGAAAGAATTCGCGGCGTTCCCGTCGCCTCTCAAGAGGAGGCGCTCTCCAGAGGAAAAGCGAGAGGAACTCCAGGTTCGTGCCACCATTCCCAGAGCCCCCCAGATGTCTCAGTCCTATCCAGGGAACCTGTTTTCCCTGCACTGCCTCGACTTTCAAGCCGAGGATCGACTCACACCACAGTGGCACGAGGGGCAGCCCTGTGGGAAAGCCTCGTGGGAAAGCCTCGAGGGAAAGCCACAGAACCATTGATCCACGCGAAGGGAAGCGTGACACTGCTGCTAAAGCTCGGGAGGAAAGCGCACGTTCATGGCCCCACTCGAGACGAGGACTGACACCCCTGGGGAGACTCCAGAAGTACCCCAAGATCCATGTCAGCACTGGAGAGGAATCCTCAGGTTCCGGCACCGACTCCACACAAGGTCTTAGGCCCCTGCATCGACGTGAGAGGAATCCCGAGAGGCCCCAGAGCAACTCGCATGGGGACTGGCCTTTCCTGAGGCCAC
Organism: Capra hircus; assembly: GCF_001704415.2. Taxonomy (NCBI): domain Eukaryota; kingdom Metazoa; phylum Chordata; class Mammalia; order Artiodactyla; family Bovidae; genus Capra; species Capra hircus. The sequence goes on from NW_017190914.1 coordinate 3,199, forward strand.
CACAGCGGGTCCCTGAGGTCCCCGTCGTAAGTCGAGAGCACCTGCCGCAACTCGAGAAAATCCAGGAGGTTCTCCCCTCCAGGCGAGCTGAGTCCCATTTCCGTTGAGGTATCTCGAGGCTAATCACACCTTACCTCTGGAACTTCCAAAGGGTCCTTCACACACTTGCTGCAACACAAGAAGTTCCCCGACATACCCGTCTCCATTTGAGAGGAAGCACGAGAGTCCCGGCCACATCCAGAGGAGCCCCGTTTCCGTCTCCTAACTCGAGAGGAGGGATCCTTTTCCTGCGTGCTCGGGAAAGAATTCCCGGCGTTCCCGTCGCATCTCAAGAGGAGGCGCTCTCCACAGGAAAGGCGAGAGGAACTCCAGGGTCGTGCCACCATTCCCAGAGTCAACCTGATGTCTCTGTCCATTCCAGGGAAACCTGTTTTCCCTGCAATGCCTCAACTTTCAAGCCGAGGATCGACTCACACCACGGTGGCACGTGGGACAGCCCTGTGGGAAAGCCTCGTGGGAAAGCCTCGAGGGAAAGCCCCTGATCCCTTGATCCACGCGAAGGGAAGTGTGAAATGCTGCTACAGCTCGGGAGGAAAGCGCACGTGCATGCCCCCACTCGAGTAGAGGACTGATTGCACTGGGAGACGCCAGAAGTACCCAAGATCCATGTCAGCACTGGAGAGGAATCCTCAGGTTCCATCACCGACTCACACAACATCTTAGGCCCCGGCCATCGACGGGAGAGGAATCCCGACAGGCCCGCCAAGCAACTCGCATGGGGACTGCCTTTACTGAGTCCACCACAGCGGGTCCCTGAGGTCCCCGTCGTAAGTTGAGAGCACCTGCCGCAACTCGAGAATATCCAGGAGGTTCTCCCCTCCGGGCGAGATGAGGCCCTTTTTCGTTGATGCGTCTCGAGTCTAATCACATCTAACATCTGGAACTTCCAAAGGGTCCTTCACACCCTTGCTGCAACTCAAGAAGTTCTCCGACATACCCGTCTCCACTCGAGAGGAAGCACGAGAGTCCCGCCCACATCCAGAGGAGCCCCGTTTCCACGTCTTAGCTCGAGAGGTTTGATCCTTTCCCTGCTTGGTCGGGAAAGATTTCGCGGCATTCCCGTCGCATCTCAAGTGGAGGCGCTCTCCCAGAGTAAAGGCGAGAGGAAACTCCAGGGTCGTGCCACCATTCCCAGAGTCCCCCAGATGTCTCAGTCCATTCCAGGGAAACCTGTTTTCCCTGCACTGCCTCGACTTTCAAGGCGAGGATCGACTCACACCACAGTGGCACGTGGGAGAGACCTGTGGAAAGCCTCGTGGGAAAGCCTCCAGGGAAAGCCACAGATCCCTTGATCCCCGAGAAGAGAAGCGTGACACTGCTGCTACAGCTGGGGAGGAAAGCGCAGGTGCATCGCCCCACTCGAGACGAGGACTGACTCCCCTGGGGAGACTCCAGAAGTACCCCAAGATCCATGTCAGCCTTGGAGAGGAATCCTCAGGTTCCGGCACCGACTCCACACAAGGTCTTAGGCCCCGGCATCTACGGGAGAGGAATCCCGAGAGGTCCCAGAGCAACTCGCATGGGGACTGGCCCTTCCTGAGGCCACCAGAGCGGGTCCCTGTGGTCCCCGTCGTAAGTCGAGAGCACCTGCGGCAACTCGAGATAATCCAGGAGGTTCTCCCCTTCAGGCGAGCTGAATCCCATTTCCGCTGAGGTATCTCGAGGCTAATCACACCTTACCTCTGGAACTTCCAAAGGGTCCTTCACACCCTTGCTGCAAGTCAAGAAGTTCTCCGACATACCCATATCCACTCGAGAGGAAGGACGAGGGTCCCACCCATATCCAGTGGAGCCCCGTTTCCGCCTCGTAGCTGGAGAAGAGGGATCCTTTCCCTTCGTCGTCGGGAAAGAATTCCCGGCCTTCCCGTCGCATCTCAAGAGGAGGCGCTCTCAACAGGAAAGACGAGAGGAACTCCAGGGCCTTGCCAGCATTCCAAGAGTCCCCCAGATGTCTAAGTCCATTCCAGAAGAAACTGTTTTCCCTGCACTGCCTCGACGTTCACGCCGAGGATCGACTCACACCACCGTGGCACGTGGGACAGCCCTGTTGGAAAGCCTCGTGGGAAAGCCTCAATGGAAAGCGACAGATCCCTTGATCCACACGTCGGCAAGCGTGACACTGCTGCTGCAAGTCGTGAGGAAATGGCAGGTGCATGCCCCCACACGAGATGAGCACTGACTCCCCTGGTGAGACTCCAGAAGTACGGAAAGATTCATGTCAGCACTGGAGAGGCATCCTCAGGGTCTGGCCCCGACTCCACACAAGGTCTTAGGCACCGGCATCGATGGGAGAGGAATCACTAGAGGCCCCCTGGTAACTCACATGGGGACTGGACTTTCCTGAGGCCACCAGAGCGGGTCCCTGAGGACCCGTCGTAACTCGAGAGCACCTGCCGCAACTCAGTAAAATCCAGGAGGTTCTCCCCTCAGGCGGGATGAGGCCCATTTCCACTGAGGTGTCTGGAGGCTCATCACACCTAACCTCTGGAAATTCAAAAGGGTCCTTGCTGCAACTCAAGAAGTTCCCCGACATACCTGTCTCCACACGAGAGGAAGCACGAAGGTCCCGCCCACATTCAGAGGAACCCCATTTCCGAGATGAAGGATCCTATCCTGCTTAGTCAGGAAAGATTTTTCGGCGTTCCCATGGCATCTCAAGAGCAAGGGTTCTCAATAGGAAAGGCGAGAGGAACTCCAGGGTCGTGCCACCATTTCAAGAGTCCCCCAGATGTCTCAGTCCATTTCAGAGGAACCCGTTTTCCCAGCACTGCCTCGACTTTCACGCCGAGGATCCACTCACACCATGGTGGCATGTGGCAAAGCCCTGTGAGAAAGCCTCGAGGGAAAGCCACAGATCCCTTGATCCCCGTGATGGGAAGCGTGACACATCTGCTACACTGTCCCTGAGGTCACGGTCGTATGTCGAGAGTTCCCGCCGCAACTTGAGAAAATCCAGGAGGTTCCCTGCTCCAGTCGAGATGAGGCCCATTTTCTCTGCGGCGTCTCGAGAGTAATCACACCTAAACTCTGGAACTTCCAAAGTGTCCTAAACACTCTTGCTAAAACTCAAGAAGTTCCCCGACCTACCCGTCTCCACTCCAGAGGAAGCACGAGGGTCCGGCCACCGCCAGAGGAGCTCCGTTTCCGCCTCCAAGCTCGAGATGAGGGATCATTCCCTGCTTCCTCGGGAAAGAATTCGCGACGTTTCGACGCATCTCAAGAGGAGGCGCGCTGCACAGGAAAGGCGAGAGGAACTCATGGGTCGTGCCACCATTCCAAGAGTCCACCAGATGTCTCAGTCCATTCCAGAGGATCCTGTTTTCCCTGCACTGCTTCGACTTTCACGCCGACGATCGACTCACACCACGGTGGCACGTGTGACAACCCTGTGGGAAAGCCTCGTGGGAAAGCCTCGAGGGAAAGCCACAGATCCCTTAATCCACGCGACGGGAAGCGTGACACTGCTGCTACAGCACGGGAGGAAAGCGCACGTGCATGCCCCTACTTGAGACGAGAACTGACTCCCCTGGGGAGACTCCAGAAATACCCCAAGATGCATGTCAGCCCTGGAGAGGAAACCTCAGGTTCCGGTCCCGACTCCACACAAGGTCTTAGGCCCTGGCATCGACGGGAGAGGAATAGCCACAGGACCTCTAGCAACTCGCATGGGGACTGGCCTTTCCTGAGGTCACCAGAGCGGGTCCATGAGGTCCCCGTTGTAAGTCGAGAGCACCTGCCGCAACTCGCTAAAATCCAGGAGGTTCTCCCCTGCAGGTGAGATGAGGCCCGTTTCCACTGAGGTGTCTCGAGGCTAATCACACGTGAACTCTGGAACTTCTAAAGAGTCTTTCACAGTCATGCTGCAACTCAAGAAGTTCCCCGACATACCCGTCTCCACTCAAGAGGAAGCACGAGGGTCCTGGCGACATCCAGAGGAGCTCCGTTTCCGGCTCGTAGCTCGAGATGAGGGATCCCTTTCCCTACTTGGTCGGGAAAGAATTCCCGGCATTCCCATCGAATCTCAAGAGGAGTCGCTCTCCAAAGGAAAGGGGAGAGGAACTGCAGGGTCGTGCCACCATTCCAAGACTCCCGCAGATGACTCAGTCCATTCCACAGAAACCTGTTTTCCCTGCACTGCTTCGGCTTTCACGCCAAGGATCGACTCACACCACCGGACACGTGGGACAGCCCTGTGGAAGAGCCTCGTGGGAAAACTCGAGGGAAAGTCACAGATCCCTTGGTCCACGCAAGCAGAAGCGTGACACTGCTACTACAGCATGGGAGGAAAGGGCACGCTCATGCCCCCACTCGAGACGACACCTGAATCCCCTGGGGAGACTCCAGAGGTACCCCAAGACCCATGTCAGCACTGGAAAGGAATCCTCAGGTTCCGGCACCGACTGCACACAAGGTCTTAGGCCCCGACATCGACGGGGAGAGGAATCCCGAGAGGCCCCGAGCAACTCGCATGGGGACTGGCCTTTCCTGAGGCCACCAGAGCGGGTCCCTGAGGTCCCCGTCGTAAGTCGAGAGCACCTGCCGCTCCTCAGGAAAATCCAAGAGGTTCTCCGCTCCAGGCGACATGAGGCCCATTTCCCCTGAAGCGTCTCGAGGCTAATCACACCTAACCTCTGGAACTTCCAAAGGGTCCTTCACACCCTTGCTGCAACTCAAGAAGTTCCCTGACATACCCGTCTCCACTCGAGAGGAAGCACGAGAGTCCCGCCCACATCCAGAGGAGCCCCGTTTCCGCCTCCTAGCTCGAGAGGAGAGATCCTTTCCCTGCGTGGTCGGGAAAGAATTCCCGGCGTTCCCGTCGCATCTCAAGAGGAGGCGATCTCCACAGGAAAGGCGAGAGGAACTCCAGGGTCGTGCCACCATTCCCAGAGTCCCCCAGATGTCTCAGTCCATTCCAGGGAAACCTGTTTTCCCTGCACTGCCTCGACTTTCAAGCGAGGATCGACTCACACCACGGTGGCACGTGGGACAGCCCTGTGGGAAAGCCTCGAGGGAAAGCCTCGGGGAAAGCCTCGAGTGAAAGCCACAGATCCCTTGATCCAAGTGAAGGGAAGCGTGACACTGCTGCTACAGCTCGGGAGGAAAGCGCACGTGCATGCCCCCACTCGAGAGGAGGACTGACTCCCCTGGGAGACTCAGGAAGTACCCAAGAAAGTTGGGTCTGGAGAGGAATCTCAGGTTCCGGCACCGTCTCCACTCAAGGTCTTATGCCGGGGTCCAGCCCCGGTGGATCCAGGAATTCGAAGGGTGGACGGCGTTGGCGTGGAAAGACTTGTTTATTTATTAATGTAAGATTAGATTAGGAAACTATAGTGTAGTAAGAAGGTTAAGTGGAGGAAGAGGGCTGAATAGCTTGGTTTACGCGGACGGCCAATAAAATTCCAGACAAGGAATTTGCACCACCTACGTTGGGCCACCGGCGCCCGCTTGAATATCTAAGGGTGCCTCGCCTTAAGCTCCCTTTCGTGTGGGTCTTAACAGCCAGGGCAAGTAAGTAGACCTGGCGAGCCTCTGCACTCCAGGTGGAGATTCAGCCTGAAGTTATAGTAAGGAGCAGAGAGAAGGAAAGGTAGAGAAGAAGAAAGAGAGAGAAAGACACGGGGGGAGCCAGAGTCCCAAGAAACCAGGCTGAGAGACTAGTTCGAGAAGCTGGTCCGAGAAATTGGCCCCGGCCCTGGCCTCCTCCTTTATTGTTCAGAAGGCCTTTTATACTTTTGATAAAACATGGAGACCAATGGATAACACAAAATTATGTAGTGTTCGCAACCCAGATTCTTTCTGTATATCATTTTGTATACAAAAGGTCTCAGGTGATTTACATTATCTTCTGGCCAAGAGGCTTGTTAACACTTTTTGGCTCTCTTCCTTAATGAATGTTAATTTTGTTTCCCCTGAAGTGTTTTTTCTTTAATCTGCATTTCCTTAAAGCATTAAAGTTACATCTCTATAGAACAAAGGTGCAGTGGGTTATAACAAAGAAGGTACTTAACTCAAAGATCTAATGTTGCTAATACCAGGTCTGCTACTTGTTTTTCTATATATCAACTATATATAAAAATAAAGGATATGAAAATTTGGCAGCAAGCATTGACCCAAAAAATGAAACTTTTAATCAGTCCTATTCTAAAGATTTTGATTCCTCGGAAGCTCCTGCATTCCTAAGATGTTTTAAGCTTCCTGTGCCTCCTGGGGTCAGGAGGCCTCAAACAATCACAAGCGCAGCTGTACGAGTCCTACAGGCAGGCTAGAAAGCCATCAGAGGGTTTTTGGATTGAAACACTCTTTCAAATGCAGAAGACTAACGCCCTGAATTGACTTTCTCCAGAAAAGGTCAGAAGAGTGAAAAAGTAGAGCACAAAAACTGGCAGATTTTTTGTTGGGGTACATGCTTAAAAATTTGCAGAGGGGTCCCTGAAGTCTGAGCATGCCTTGCGTATGTCAGCTTCCTTCCTCATAACCTTGTCACGGGCGGGCTTCCTCACACTGGCTCCCGGCAGTCTTAGGCCCCGGCATCGAAGGGAGAGGAATCCCGAGAGGCCCGCGAGCAACTCGCATGCGGACTGGTCTTTCCTGAGGCCACCAGAGCGGGTCCCTGAGGTCCCCGATGTAAGTCGAGAGCACCTGCCGCAACACGAGAAAATCCAGGAGGTTCTACCCTCCAGGCGAGATGAGGCCCATTTCCACGGAGGCGTCTCGAGGCTAATCACACCTAACCTCTGGAACTTCCAAAGGGTCCTTCACACCCTTGCTGCAACTCAAGAAGTTCCCTGACATACCCGTCTCCACTCGAGAGGAAGCAGGAGAGTCCTGCCCACATCCAGAGGAGCCCCATTTCTGCCTCCTAGCTCGAGAGGAGGGATCCTTTCCCTGCGTGGTTGGAAAGAATTCCCGACGTTCCCGTCGCATCTGAAGATGAGGCGCTCTCCACAGGAAAGGCGAGAGGAACTCCAGGGTCGTGCCACCATTCCCAGAGTCCCCCAGATATCTCAGTTCATTCCAGGGAAACCTGTTTTCCCTGCACTGCCTCGACTTTCAAGCCGAGGATCGACTCACACCACGGTGACACGTGGGACAGCCCTGTGGGAAAGCCTCGTGGGAAAGCCTCGAGGGAAAGCCACAGATCCCTTGATCCACGGGAAGAGCGTGACACTGCTGCTACAGCTCGGGAGGAAAGCGCAAGTGCATGCCCCCAATCGAGACGAGGACTGACTCCCCTGGGGAGACTCCAAAATTACCCCAAGATCCATGTCAGCCCTGGAGAGGAATCCTCAGGTTCCCGCAACCGACTCCACACAAGGTCTTAGTCCCCGGCATCGATGGAAGAGGAATCCGAGCGTCCCCCGAGCAACTCGCATGGCGACTGGTCTTTCCTGAGGCCACCAGAGCGCGTCCCTGAGGTCCCCGATTAAGTCGAGAGCACCTGCGCCAACTCGAGAAAATCCAAGAGGTTCTCCCCTCCAGGCGACATGAGGCCCATTTCCGCTGAGGCCTCTCGAGGTTAATCACACCTAACCTCTGGAACTTCCAAAGGGTACTTCACACGCTTGCTGCATCTCAAGAAGTTCCCGCATACCCGTCTCAACTAGAGAGGAAGCACGAAAGTACCGCCCACATACAGAGGAGCCCCGTTTTCGCCTCTTGCTCAGGAGGGATCCTTTCCCTGCATGGTCGGGAAAGAATTCCCGGCATTGCTGTCGCATCTCAAGAGGAGGCGCTCTCCACAGGAAAGGCGAGAGGAACTCCAGGGTCATGCCACCATTTCCAGAGT
>NW_017190915.1:0-11044 GCF_001704415.2 Capra hircus
GCTCCTTCCTGGAGAGGCAGCCTAAAAGCAAGGCAAGTCTGGGCAAGGCTAGCCCCCGCCCGAGCAGCCTCGCGCCAGGAACTCTGCCAGATCGGGGCTCTGAGCAGAGCTAGAGCTCTGCCGTACTGGAGGCGCACTTAGCTCCGTGCAAGCAGGGCTTTCAACTTGACGGGGCTGGGCTGCCTCCTCTTCCCCCGAGGAGGCTCGCTTCCCTGCTGGCTGTGCACTCGCCTATCAGGCGGGGCGCAGGGCTCCTCCAGCAGGTCTTGCCTCAGGGGCTGCTTCCCCTGAGTTGGGGCTGTGGGCAGGAACCCAGACACGCAGGATCAGGCCCCAACCACCCTGCACATGTCTCTGCTGGGGAGGAGAGTGCTAGGGAACCTACGTCTGTCATACACTTTCTGGGCACCCAAGGAATCAGCCTCCGTGTGTGCGGGGCTGAAAACCCAGCCAGGGGCCCTGGGAGCCTGGTGCTCTCGGTGCGGCGCTGATTCTAGGCGGCCTAGAAACCGCTGGAGGAGCCCTGCAGTTGCCCTTCCTTCCCTCTGACAGAGCTCTCACTGCTGAAGCCCTTGGCAGTGTGCAACCCACCACCCCCTAAGCCTCCCCAACGACGCCTGGCACCTATGTGCAAAGGCAAGGCAGGATTGGAGCTGAGGCAAGGAAGGCACCAGTGGCGTCTCCCAGGCTCGCTCAGACAGCTCCTTCCTGGGAGGGAGCCTAAAAGCAAGGCAAGTCTGGGCAAGGCGAGCCCCGGCGAGCAGCCTCGCGCCAGAAACTCTGCCAGATCGGGGCTCTGAGCAGAGAGCTAGCTCTGCCGTACTGGAGGCACTTAGCTCCGGTGCAAGCAGGGCTTTCCTCTGACTGGGGCTCGGCTGCCTCCTCTTCTCCCGAGGAGGCTCGCTACACTGCTGGCTGTGCTCTCGCCTATCAGGCGGGCGCGCAGGGCTCCTCCAGCAGGTCTTGCCTCAGGGGCTGCTTCCCCTGAGTTGGGCTGTGGGCGGGAACCCAGACACGCAGGATAAGGCCCCAACCACCCTGCACATGTCTCTGCTGGGGAGGAGAGTGCTAGGGAACCTACGTCTCTCACACACTTTCTAGGCACCCACGGAGTCAGCCTCTGGGAGTGTGGGGATGCAAAACCCAGCCAGGGCCCTTGGAACCTGGTGCTCTCCGTGCGGAGCTTTGTCTGGGCGGCCAAGGAAACCGCTGAAGGAGCCCTGCTGTTGGCCCTTCGCTTCCCTCTGACAGAGGCTTTCACTGCTGGAGCCCTTGGCAGTGTGCAACCCACCAGCCCTAAGCCCTCCTCAAAGGACGCTTGGGACCTAAGTGCAAAGGCAAGGCAGGGGTAGAGCTGAAGCCAGGAAGGCGCCAGTGGCGTTTCCGAGCCTCACACAGCCTGCTCCTTCCTGGGGAGGGGAGCCTTAAAGCAAGGCAAGTCTGCGCAAGGCTCGCCTATGGCAGAGCATCTTGGTGCCAGGAACTCTGCCAGATCGGGCCTCTGAACAGAGCTAGAGATCTGCCGTACTGGAGTCGCACTTAGCTTCGTGTAAGCAGGGATTTCAGCTTGACGGGGACTTGGCTGCCTCCTCTTCCCCCGAGGAGGCTCGCTTCCCTGCTGGCTGTGCACTCGCCTATCAGGCGGGGGCGCAGGGCTCCTCCAGCAGGTCTTGCCTCAGGGGCTGCTTCCCCTGAGTTGGGGCTGTGGGCAGGAACCCAGACACGCAGGATCAGGCCCCAACCACCTGCACATGTCTCTGCTGGGGAGGAGAGTGCTAGGGAACCTACGTCTGTCATACACTTTCTGGCACCCAAGGAATCAGCCTCCGTGTGTGCGGGCTGAAAACCCCAGCCAGGGGCCCTGGGAGCCTGGTGCTCTCCGTGTGGCGCTGATCTGGCGCCAAGCAACCGCTGGAGGAGCCCTGCAGTTGCCCTTCCCTTCCCTCTGACAGAATTCTCACTGCTGGAGCCCTTGGCAGTGTGCAACCCACCACCCCCTAAGCCCTCCCCAAGGACGCCTGGGACCTAAGTGCAAAGGCAAGGCAGGATTGGAGCTGAGGCAAGGAAAGGCGCCAGTGGCGTTCCCAGGCTCCTCAGCCTGCTCCTTCCTGGGGAGGCAGCCTAAAAGCAAGGCAAGTCTGGCGGCAAGGCGAGCCGGCAGAGCAGCCTCGCGCCAGAAAACTCTGCCAGATCGGGCCTGAGCAGAGCTAGAGCTCTGCCGTACTGGAGGCGCACTTAGCTCCGTGCAAGCAGGGCTTTCAACTTGACGGGCTGGTGCCTCCTCTTCCCCCGAGGAGGCTCGCTTCACTGCTGGCTGTGCATCTCGCCTATCAGGCGGGGGCGCAGGGCTCCTCCAGCAGGTCTTGCCTCAGGGGCTGCTTCCCTGAGTTGGGCTGTGGGCAGGAACCCAGACACGCAGGATCAGGCCCCCAACCACCTGCCACATGTCTCTGCTGGGGAGGAGAGTGCTAGGGAACCTACGTCTCTCATACACTTTCTGGCACCCACAGGAATCAGCCTCGCGGTAGTGTGCGGGCTGAAAACCCCAGCCAGGGGCCCTTGGAACCTGGTGCCTGCTCTCCGTGCGGCGCTGATCTGGGCGGCCAAGCAACCGGCTGAGAGGAGGCCCTGCAGTTGCCCTTCCGCTTCCCTCTGACAGAGCTTTCACTGCTGGAGCCCTTGGCAGTGTGCAACCCACCAGCCCCTAAGCCCTCCTCAAGGACGGACTGGGACCTAAGTGCAAAAGGCAAGGCAGGGATTGGAGCTGAGGCCAAGGAAGCGCCAGTGGCGATCTCCCAGGCCTCCTGCTGCCTGCTCCTTCCTGGAGAGGCAGCCTAAAAGCAAGGCAAGTCTGGGCAAGGCTAGCCGCCCGGCAGAGCACTCTTCGGCGCCAGGAACTCTGCCAGAATCGGGCTCTGAGCAGAGCTAGAGCTCTGCCGTACTGGAGCCGCACTTAGCTCCGTGGCAAGCAGGGCTTTCCAACTTGACGGGGCTGGCTGCCTCCTCTTCCCCCGAGGAGGCTCGCTTCCCTGCTGGCTGTGCACTCGCCTATCAGGCGGGGGCGCAGGGCTCCTCCAGCAGGTCTTGCCTCAGGGGCTGCTTCCCCTGAGTTGGGGCTGTGGGCAGGGAACCCAGACACGCAGGATCAGGCCCCCAAACCACCTGCACATGTCTCTGCTGGGGAGGAGAGTGCTAGGGAACCTACGTCTGTCATACACTTTCTGGGCACCCAAGGAATCAGCCTCCGTGTGTGCGGGGCTGAAAAACCCCAGCCAGGGGACCTGGGAGCCTGGTGCTCTCCGTGTGGCGGCTGAATCTGGGCGGCCAAGCAACCGCTGGAGGAGCCCTGCAGTTGCCCTTCCCTTCCCTCTGACAGAATTCTCACTGCTGGAGCCCTTGGCAGTGTGCAACCCACCAGCCCCTAAGCTCTCCTCAAGGACGGACTGGGACCTAAGTGCAAAGGCAAGGCAGGATTGGAGCTGAGGCAAGAAGGCGCCAGTGGCGACTCCCAGGCTCACTGCTAGCCTGCTCCTTCCTGGGGAAGGGCAGCCTAAAAGCAAGGCAAGTCCTGGGCAAGGCTGAGCCCCCCGGCCGAGCAGCCTCGCGCCAGGAACTCTGCCAGATCGGGGCTCTGAGCAGAGCTAGAGCTCTGCCGTACTGGAGGCGCACTTAGCTCCGTGCAAGCAGGGCTTTCTACTTGACTGGGGCTCGGCTGCCTCCTCTTCTCCCGAGGAGGCTCGCTACACTGCTGGCTGTGCTCTCGCCTATCAGGCGGGCGCGCAGGGCTCCTCCAGCAGGTCTTGCCTCAGGGGCTGCTTCCCCTGAGTTGGGGCTGTGGGCGGGAACCCAGACACGCAGGATAAGGCCCAACCACCTGCACATGTCTCTGCTGGGGAGGAGAGTGCTAGGGAACCTACGTCTCTCACACACTTTCTAGGCACCCACGGAGTCAGCCTCTGGGTGTGGGGATGCAAAACCCAGCCAGGGGCCCTGGAACCTGGTGCTCTCCGTGCGGAGCTTTTCTGGGCGGCCAGGAAACCGCTGGAGGAGCCCTGCTGTTGCCCTTCCTTCCTCTGACAGAGCTTCACTGCTGAGCCCTTGGCAGTGTGCAACCACCAGCCCCTAAGCCCTCCTCAAGGACGCTTGGACCTAAGTGCAAAGGCAAGGCAGGGGTAGAGCTGAGCCAGGAAGGCGCCAGTGGGTTTCGAGCCTCACACAGCCTGCTCCTTCCTGGGGAGGGAGCCCTTAAAGCAAGGCAAGTCTGCGCAAGGCTCGCCTATGGCAGAGCATCTTGGTGCCAGGAACTCTGCCAGATCGGGCCTCTGAACAGAGCTAGAGATCTGCCGTACTGGAGTCGCACTTAGCTTCGTGGAAGCAGGGATTTCAGCTTGACGGGGACTTGCTGCCTCCTCTTCCCCCGAGGAGGCTCGCTTCCCTGCTGGCTGTGCACTCGCCTATCAGGCGGGGGCGCAGGGCTCCTCCAGCAGGTCTTGCCTCAGGGGCTGCTTCCCCTGAGTTGGGGCTGTGGGCAGGAACCCAGACACGCAGGATCAGGCCCCAACCACCTGCACATGTCTCTGCTGGGGAGGAGAGTGCTAGGGAACCTACGTCTGTCATACACTTTCTGGGCACCCAAGGAATCAGCCTCCGTGTGTGCGGGGCTGAAAACCCCAGCCAGGGGACCTGGGAGCCTGGTGCTCTCCGTGTGGCGCTGAATCTGGGCGGCCAAGCAACCGCTGGAGGAGCCCTGCAGTTGGCCCTTCCCTTCCCTCTGACAGAATTCTCACTGGCTGGAGCCCTTGGCAGTGTGCAACCCACCAGCCCCTAAGCTCTCCTTAAGGAGGACTGGGACCTAAGTGCAAAGGCAAGGCAGGATTGGAGCTGAGGCAAGAAAGGCGCCAGTGGCGACTCCCAGGCTCCTGCTGCCTGCTCCTTCCTGGAGAGGCAGCCTAAAAGCAAGGCAAGTCTGGGCAAGGCTAGCCCCCGGCAGAGCAGCCTCGCGCCAGGAACTCTGCCAGATCGGGGCTCTGAGCAGAGCTAGAGCTCTGCCGTACTGGAGGCGCACTTAGCTCCGTGCAAGCAGGGCTTTCAACTTGACGGGGCTGGGCTGCCTCCTCTTCCCCGAGGAGGCTCGCTTCCCTGCTGGCTGTGCACTCGCCTATCAGGCGGGGGCGCAGGGCTCCTCCAGCAGGTCTTGCCTCAGGGGCTGCTTCCCCTGAGTTGGGGCTGTGGGCAGGAACCCAGACACGCAGGATCAGGCCCCAAACACCTGCACATGTCTCTGCTGGGGAGGAGAGTGCTAGGGAACCTACGTCTGTCATACACTTTCTGGGCACCCAAGGAATCAGCCTCCGTGTGTGCGGGGCTGAAAACCCCAGCCAGGGGCCCTGGGAGCCTGGTGCTCTCGTGCGGCGCTGATTCTAGGCGGCCTAGAAACCGCTGGAGGAGCCCTGCAGTTGCCCTTCCCTTCCCTCTGACAGAGCTCTCACTGCTGAAGCCCTTGGCAGTGTGCAACCCACCACCCCCTAAGCCCTCCCCAACGACGCCTGGCACCTATGTGCAAAGGCAAGGCAGGATTGGAGCTGAGGCAAGGAAGGCACCAGTGGCGTCTCCCAGGCTCGCTCAGACAGCTCCTTCCTGGGGAGGGAGCCTAAAAGCAAGGCAAGTCTGGGCAAGGCGAGCCCCCGGCCGAGCAGCCTCGCGCCAGAAACTCTGCCAGATCGGGGCTCTGAGCAGAGCTAGAGCTCTGCCGTACTGGAGGCCCACTTAGCTCCGTGCAAGCAGGGCTTTCCTCTTGACTGGGCTCGGCTGCCTCCTCTTCTCCCGAGGAGGCTCGCTACACTGCTGGCTGTGCTCTCGCCTATCAGGCGGGCGCGCAGGGCTCCTCCAGCAGGTCTTGCCTCAGGGGCTGCTTCCCCTGAGTTGAGGCTGTGGGCGGGAACCCAGACACGCAGGATAAGGCCCCAACCACCTGCACATGTCTCTGCTGGGGAGGAGAGTGCTAGGGAACCTACGTCTCTCACACACTTTCTAGGCACCCACGGAGTCAGCCTCTGGGAGTGTGGGGATGCAAAACCCAGCCAGGGGCCCTTGGAACCTGGTGCTCTCCGTGCGGAGCTTTGTCTGGGCGGCCAAGGAACCGCTGAAGGAGCCCTGCTGTTGCCCTTCGCTTCCCTCTGACAGAGCTTTCACTGCTGGAGCCCTTGGCAGTGTGCAACCCACCAGCCCCTAAGCCCTCCTCAAGGACGCTTGGGACCTAAGTGCAAAGGCAAGGCAGGGGTAGAGCTGAAGCCAGGAAGGCGCCAGTGGCGTTTCCGAGCCTCACACAGCCTGCTCCTTCCTGGGGAGGGAGCCTTAAAGCAAGGCAAGTCTGCGCAAGGCTCGCCTATGGCAGAGCATCTTGGTGCCAGGAACTCTGCCAGATCGGGCCTCTGAACAGAGCTAGAGATCTGCCGTACTGGAGTCGCACTTAGCTTCGTGTAAGCAGGGATTTCAGCTTGACGGGGACTTGCTGCCTCCTCTTCCCCCGAGGAGGCTCGCTTCCCTGCTGGCTGTGCACTCGCCTATCAGGCGGGGGCGCAGGGCTCCTCCAGCAGGTCTTGCCTCAGGGGCTGCTTCCCCTGAGTTGGGGCTGTGGGCAGGAACCCAGACACGCAGGATCAGGCCCCAAACACCTGCACATGTCTCTGCTGGGGAGGAGAGTGCTAGGGAACCTACGTCTGTCATACACTTTCTGGGCACCCAAGGAATCAGCCTCCGTGTGTGCGGGGCTGAAAACCCCAGCCAGGGGCCCTGGGAGCCTGGTGCTCTCCGTGTGGCGCTGATTCTAGGCGGCCAAGCAACCGCTGGAGGAGCCCTGCAGTTGCCCTTCCCTTCCCTCTGACAGAGCTTCTCACTGCTGGAGCCCTTGGCAGTGTGCAACCCACCAGCCCCCTAAGCCTCTCCCTTAACGACGCCTGGGCACCTAATGTGCAAAGGCAAGGCAGGATTGGAGCTGAGGCAAGGAAGGCACCAGTGGCGTCTCCCAGGCTCGCTCAGACAGCTCCTTCCTGGGGAGGGAGCCTAAAAGCAAGGCAAGTCTGGGCAAGGCTGAGCCCCCGGCAGAGCAGCCTCGCGCCAGAAACTCTGCCAGATCGGGGCTCTGAGCAGAGCTAGAGCTCTGCCGTACTGGAGGCGCACTTAGCTCCGTGCAAGCAGGGCTTTCCTCTTGACTGGGGCTCGGCTGCCTCCTCTTCTCCCCGAGGAGGCTCGCTACACTGCTGGCTGTGCTCTCGCCTATCAGGCGGGCGCGCAGGGCTCCTCCAGCAGGTCTTGCCTCAGGGGCTGCTTCCCCTGAGTTGGGGCTGTGGGCGGGAACCCAGACACGCAGGATCAGGCCCCAACCACCTGCACATGTCTCTGCTGGGGAGGAGAGTGCTAGGGAACCTACGTCTCTCACACACTTTCTAGGCACCCACGGAGTCAGCCTCTGGGAGTGTGGGGATGCAAAACCCAGCCAGGGGCCCTTGGAACCTGGTGCTCTCCGT
This sequence comes from Capra hircus, assembly GCF_001704415.2. NCBI lineage: Eukaryota > Metazoa > Chordata > Mammalia > Artiodactyla > Bovidae > Capra > Capra hircus. Next base: position 7,527 of record NW_017190915.1, read on the forward strand.
GCGGAGCTTTGTCTGGGCGGCCAAGGAACCGCTGAAGGAGCCCTGCTGTTGCCCTTCGCTTCCCTCTGACAGAGCTTTCACTGCTGGAGCCCTTGGCAGTGTGCAACCCACCAGCCCCTAAGCCCTCCTCAAGGACGCTTGGGACCTAAGTGCAAAGGCAAGGCAGGGGTAGAGCTGAAGCCAGGAAGGCGCCAGTGGCGTTTCCGAGCCTCACACAGCCTGCTCCTTCCTGGGGAGGGAGCCTTAAAGCAAGGCAAGTCTGCGCAAGGCTCGCCTATGGCAGAGCATCTTGGTGCCAGGAACTCTGCCAGATCGGGGCCTCTGAACAGAGCTAGAGATCTGCCGTACTGGAGTCGCACTTAGCTTCGTGTAAGCAGGGATTTCAGCTTGACGGGGACTTGGCTGCCTCCTCTTCCCCGAGGAGGCTCGCTTCCCTGCTGGCTGTGCACTCGCCTATCAGGCGGGGGCGCAGGGCTCCTCCAGCAGGTCTTGCCTCAGGGGCTGCTTCCCCTGAGTTGGGGCTGTGGGCAGGAACCCAGACACGCAGGATCAGGCCCCAAACACCTGCACATGTCTCTGCTGGGGAGGAGAGTGCTAGGGAACCTACGTCTGTCATACACTTTCTGGGCACCCAAGGAATCAGCCTCCGTGTGTGCGGGGCTGAAAACCCCAGCCAGGGGCCCTGGGAGCCTGGTGCTCTCCGTGTGGCGCTGAATCTGGGCGGCCAAGCAACCGCTGGAGGAGCCCTGCAGTTGCCCTTCCCTTCCCTCTGACAGAATTCTCACTGCTGGAGCCCTTGGCAGTGTGCAACCCACCAGCCCCTAAGCTCTCCTTAAGGAGGACTGGGACCTAAGTGCAAAGGCAAGGCAGGATTGGAGCTGAGGCCAAGAAAGGCGCCAGTGGCGACTCCCAGGCTCCTGCTGCCTGCTCCTTCCTGGAGAGGCAGCCTAAAAGCAAGGCAAGTCTGGGCAAGGCTAGCCCCGGCAGAGCAGCCTCGCGCCAGGAACTCTGCCAGATCGGGGCTCTGAGCAGAGCTAGAGCTCTGCCGTACTGGAGGCGCACTTAGCTCCGTGCAAGCAGGGCTTTCAACTTTGACGGGGCTGGGCTGCCTCCTCTTCCCCCGAGGAGGCTCGCTTCCCTGCTGGCTGTGCACTCGCCTATCAGGCGGCGGCGCAGGGCTCCTCCAGCAGGTCTTGCCTCAGGGGCTGCTTCCCCTGAGTTGGGGCTGTGGGCAGGAACCCAGACACGCAGGATCAGGCCCCAAACACCTGCACATGTCTCTGCTGGGGAGGAGAGTGCTAGGGAACCTACGTCTGTCATACACTTTCTGGGCACCCAAGGAATCAGCCTCCGTGTGTGCGGGGCTGAAAACCCCAGCCAGGGGCCCTGGGAGCCTGGTGCTCTCGGTGCGGCGCTGATTCTAGGCGGCCTAGAATCCGCTGGAGGAGCCCTGCAGTTGCCCTTCCCTTCCCTCTGACAGAGTTCTCACTGCTGAAGCCCTTGGCAGTGTGCAACCCACCACCCCCTAAGCCCTCCCCAACGACGCCTGGCACCTATGTGCAAAGGCAAGGCAGGATTGGAGCTGAGGCAAGGAAGGCACCAGTGGCGTCTCCCAGGCTCGCTCAGACAGCTCCTTCCTGGGGAGGGAGCCTAAAAGCAAGGCAAGTCTGGGCAAGGCGAGCCCCCGGCCGAGCAGCCTTGCGCCAGAAACTCTGCCAGATCGGGGCTCTGAGCAGAGCTAGAGCTCTGCCGTACTGGAGGCGCACTTAGCTCCGTGCAAGCAGGGCTTTCCTCTTGACTGGGCTCGGCTGCCTCCTCTTCTCCCGAGGAGGCTCGCTACACTGCTGGCTGTGCTCTCGCCTATCAGGCGGGCGCGCAGGGCTCCTCCAGCAGGTCTTGCCTCAGGGGCTGCTTCCCCTGAGTTGAGGCTGTGGGCGGGAACCCAGACACGCAGGATCAGGCCCCAACCACCTGCACATGTCTCTGCTGGGGAGGAGAGTGCTAGGGAACCTACGTCTCTCACACACTTTCTAGGCACCCACGGAGTCAGCCTCTGGGAGTGTGGGGATGCAAAACCCAGCCAGGGGCCCTTGGAACCTGGTGCTCTCCGTGCGGAGCTATGTCTGGGCGGCCAAGGAACCGCTGAAGGAGCCCTGCTGTTGCCCTTCGCTTCCCTCTGACAGAGCTTTCACTGCTGGAGCCCTTGGCAGTGTGCAACCCACCAGCCCCTAAGCCCTCCTCAAGGACGCTTGGGACCTAAGTGCAAAGGCAAGGCAGGGGTAGAGCTGAAGCCAGGAAGGCGCCAGTGGCGTTTCCGAGCCTCACACAGCCTGCTCCTTCCTGGGGAGGGAGCCTTAAAGCAAGGCAAGTCTGCGCAAGGCTCGCCTATGGCAGAGCATCTTGGTGCCAGGAACTCTGCCAGATCGGGCCTCTGAACAGAGCTAGAGATCTGCCGTACTGGAGTCGCACTTAGCTTCGTGTAAGCAGGGATTTCAGCTTGACGGGGACTTGCTGCCTCCTCTTCCCCCGAGGAGGCTCGCTTCCCTGCTGGCTGTGCACTCGCCTATCAGGCGGGGGCGCAGGGCTCCTCCAGCAGGTCTTGCCTCAGGGGCTGCTTCCCCTGAGTTGGGGCTGTGGGCAGGAACCCAGACACGCAGGATCAGGCCCCAAACACCTGCACATGTCTCTGCTGGGGAGGAGAGTGCTAGGGAACCTACGTCTGTCATACACTTTCTGGGCACCCAAGGAATCAGCCTCCGTGTGTGCGGGGCTGAAAACCCCAGCCAGGGGCCCTGGGAGCCTGGTGCTCTCCGTGTGGCGCTGAATCTGGGCGGACAAGCAACCGCTGGAGGAGCCCTGCAGTTGCCCGTCCCTTCCCTCTGACAGAATGCTCACTGCTGGAGCCCTGGCAGTGTGCAACCCACCAGCCCCTAAGCTCTCCTTAAGGAGGACTGGGACCTAAGTGCAAAGGCAAGGCAGGATAGGAGCTGAGGCAAGAAAGGCGCCAGTGGCGACTCCCAGGCTCCTGCTGCCTGCTCCTTCCTGGAGAGGCAGCCTAAAAGCAAGGCAAGTCTGGGCAAGGCTAGCCCCCGGCAGAGCAGCCTCGCGCCAGGAACTCTGCCAGATCGGGGCTCTCTGAGCAGAGCTAAGAGCTCTGCCGTACTGGAGGCAGCACTTAGCTCCCGTGCAAGCAGGGCTTTCAACAATACGTTTGTATCTTGGCTTCTTGGTCTGTGGTTTTTTTCCTCTCTCTTCTTCTCCTTTTGTAGTGAGGTGCGTCGCTTATTTCTCTCTTGTTCTGTTGCTGTTTTGCACTCGCTCTTATCTAGTTCTTTGCTTTCTGTGCTTTTTTTTTCTTCTGGCGGTTTTCATGGCTCTTTTCCTCCATGCTAGTGTCTTGTCTCTCTTTTCTATTGTTGGGTTCTTTGCTTGTCTCGTCCTTGTAGTTGCATGTGCTGGTTGTGTGTCTTTGTTGTAGAAACCAACAAGACACGGACAACGAAAAGAAATAAAGGCAC
>NW_017190916.1:0-11043 GCF_001704415.2 Capra hircus
ATGTTAATTTTGTTTCCCCTGAAGTGTTTTTCTTTAATCTGCATCTCCTTAAAGCATTAAAGTTACATCTCTATAGAACAAAGGTGCAGTGGGTTATAACAAAGAAGGTACTTAACTCAAAGATCTAATGTTGCTAATACCAGGTCTACTACTTGTTTTTCTATATACCAACTATATCTAAAAATAAAGGATATGAAAATTTGGCAGCAAGCATTGACCCAAAAAATGAAACTTTTAATCAGTCCTATTCTAAAGATTTTGACTCCTCGGAAGCTCCTGCATTCCTAGGATGTTTTAAGCTTCCTGTGCCTCCTGCGGTCAGGAGGCCTCAAACAATCACAAGCGCAGCTGTACGAGTTCTACAGGCAGGCTAGAAAGCCATCAGAGGGTTTTTGGATTGAAACACTCTTTCAAATGCAGAAGAATAACGCCCTGAATTGACTTTTTCCAGAAAAGGTCAGAAGAGAGAAAAAGCAGAGCACAAAAACCGGCAGATTTTTGTTGGGGTACATGCTTAAAAATTTCCAGAGAGTTCCCTGAAGTCTGAGCACGCCTTGCGTATGTCAGCTTCCTTCCTCATAACCTTGTCACGGGCGGGCTTCCTCACACTGGCTCCTGGCAGTCTTAGGCCCCGGCATCGACGGGAGAGGAATCCCGAGAGGCCCCCGAGCAACTCGCATGCGGACTGGCCTTTCCTGAGGCCACCAGAGCGGGTCCCTGAGGTCCCCGTCGTAAGTCGAGAGCACCTGCCGCAACTCGAGAAAATCCAGGGAGGTTCTCCCCTCCAGGCGAGATGAGGCCCATTTACGCTGAGGCGTCTCGAGGCTAATCACACCTAACCTCTGGAACTTCCAGAGGGTCCTTCACACACCTTGCTACAACTGAAGAAGTTCCCCGACATACCGTCTCCACTCGAGAGGAAGCACGAGAGTCCCGGCCCATATCCAGAGGAGACCCGTTTCCGCCTCCTAGCTCGAGAGGAGGGTTCCTTTCCCTACGTGTTCGGGAAAGAAATCCTGGCCTTCCCATCGCAGCTCAAGAGGGGGCGCTCTCCACAGGAAAGGCGAGAGGAAACTCCAGGGTCGTGCCACCATTCCCAGAGTCCCCCAGATATCTCAGTCCATTCCAGGGAATCCTGTTTTCCCTGCACTGCCTCGACTTTCAAGCCGAGGATCGACTCACACCACGGTGGCACGTGGGACAGCCCTGTGGGAAAGCCTCGAGGGAAAACCTCGAGCGAAAGCCACAGATCCCTTGATACAAGCGAAGGGAAGTGGAACACTGCTGCTACAGATCAGGAAGAAAGCGCACGTGCATGCCCCACTCGAGACGAGGACTGACTCCCGTGGGGAGACTCCAGAAGTACCCCAAGATCCATGTCAGCACTGGAGAGGAATCCTCAGGTTCCGGCACCCACTCCACCCGAGATCGTAGGCCCCGGCATCGACGGGAGAGGAATCCCGAGAGGCCCCGAGCAACTCGCATAGGGAATGGCCTTTCCAGAGGCCACCAGAGCAGGTCCCTGAGGTCCCCGTCGTGAGTCGAGAGCACCTGTCGCAACTCGAGAAAATCCAGGAGGTTCTCCCCTCCAGGCGAGATGAGGCCCGTTTCCGCTTAGGCGACTCGAGGCTAATCACACCTAACCTCTGAAACTTCGAAAGGGTCCTTCACGTCCTTGCTGCAACTCAAGAAGTTCCCCGACATACCTGTCTCCACTCGAGAGGAAGCACGAGAGTCCTGCCCACATCCAGAGGAGCCCCATTTCCGTCTCCTAGCTCTAGAGGACGGATCCATTACCTGCGTTGTCGGGAAAGAATTCCCGGTGTTCCTGTCGCATATCAAGAGGAGGCACTCTCCACAGGAAAGGCGAGAGGAACTCCAGGGTCGTGCCACCATTCCCAAGAGTCCCCCAGATGTCTCACTCCATTCCAGGGAAACCTGTTTTCCCTGCACTGCCTCGACATTCAAGCCTAGGATCGACTCAAACCACGGTGGCATGTGGGACAGCCCTGTGGGAGGGCCTCCTGGGAAAGCCTGGTGGGAAAGCCTCGAGGGAGAGATCCGGATCCCTTGATCCACGCGAAGGGAAGCGTGACACTGCTGCTACAGCTCGGCAGGAAAGCGCACGTGCATGCCCCCACTCGAGACGAGGACTGTCTCCCCTGGGGAGACACCAGAAGTACCCCAAGATCCATGTCAGCACTGGAGAGGAATCCTCAGGTTCCAGCACCCACTCCACACAAGATCTTAGGCCCCGGCATCGACGGGAGAGGAGTCCCGAGAGGCCTCCGAGCAACTAACATGGGGACTGGCCTTTCCTGAGGCCACAAGAGCGGTCCCTGAGTTCCCCGTCGTAAGTCGAGAGCACCAGCCACAACTCGAGAAAATCCAGGAGGTTGTCCCCTCCAAGCGAGATGAGGCCCATTTCCGCTGAGACGTCTCGAGGCTAATCACACCTAACCTCTGAAACTTCCAAAGGGTCTTTCTCGTCCTTGCTGCAACTCAAGAAGTTCCCTGACACCACGTGTCTCCACTCGAGAGGAAGCAGGAGAGTCCTGCCCACATCCAGAGGAGCCCCGTTTCCGTCCCCTAGCTCGAGAGGAGGTATCCTTTCCCTGCGTGTTCGGGAAAGAATTCCCGGCGTTCCCATAGCGTCTCAAGAGGAGTCGCTCTCCACAGGAAAGGCGAGAGGAACTCCAGGGTGGTGCCACCATTCCCATAGTCCCCCACATGTCTCAGTCCATTTCACGGAAACCTGTTTTCCCTGCATTGCCTTGGCTCCCAAGCCGAGGATCGACTCACACCACGGTGGCACGTGGGACAGCCCTTTGGGAAAGCCTCGTGGGAAAGACTCGAGGGAAAGCCACAGATCCCTTACTCCACAAGAAGGGAAGCGAGATACTGCAGCTACAGCTCGGGAGGTAAGCGCATGTGCATGCGCCCACTCGAGACGAGGACTGACTCCCCTGGGGAGACTCCAGAAGTACCCAAGATCCATGTCAGCAAGGAGAGATATCCTCAGGTTCCAGCACCGACTCCACACAAGGTCTTAGGCCCCGGCATCGATGGGAGTGAAATCCCGAGAGGCCCCCGAGCCACTCGCATGGGGACTGGCCTTCCTGAGGCCACCAGAGCGAGTCCCTGAGGTCCCCGTCATAAGGCGAGAGGACCTACCACAACTCGAGAAAATCCAGGAGGTTCCACCCTCCAGACGAGATGAGTCCCATTTCCACAGAGGCGACTCGAGGCTAGTCACACCTAACATCTGGACCTTCCAAAGGGCCTTTCACACCCTTGCTGCAACTCAAGAAGTTCCCTGACATACCCGTCTCTACTCGAGAGGAAGCACGAGAGTCCCGCCCACATCCAGAGGAGCCCTGTTTCCGCCTCCTAGCTCGACAGGAGGGATCCTTTCCCTGCGTGTTCGGAAAAGAATTCCCGACTTTCCCGTCACATATCAAGAGGGGGCGCTCTCCACAGGAAAGGCGAGAGGAACTCCAGGGTCGTGCCACCATTCCCAGAGTCCCCCAGATGTCTCAGTCCATTCCAGGGGGCCTGTTTCCCCGGCACTGCCTCGACTTTCAAACCAAGGATCGACTGACACCACGGTGGAACGTGGGACATCACTGGGGGAAAGCCTCGTGGGAAAGCCTGGTGGGAAAGCGTCGTGGAGAAAGCCTGGTGGGAAAGCCTCGTGTGAAAGCCTCGAGGGAAAGCCACAAATCCCTTCATACACACGAAGGGAAGGGTGTTACTGCTCCTACAGCTCGGGAGGAAAGAACACGTGCATGCCCCCACTCGAGACGAGGACTGACTCCCCTGGGGAGACTCCAGAAGCACCCCAAGATCCATGTCAGCACTGGAGAGGAATCCTCAGGATCCGGCACCGACTCCACACAAGATCTTAGGCCCTGGCATCGACCTGAGAGGAATCCCGAGAGGCCCCCGAGCAACTCGCATGGGGACTGGCCTTTCCTGAGGCCACTAGAGCGGGTCCCTGAGGTCCCCGTCGTAAGTCGAGAGCACCTGCCGCAACTCGAGAAAATACAGGAGGTTCTCCCCTCTGGGCGAGATGAGGCCCATTTCCGCTGAGGCGTCTCGAGGCTAATCAATTCTAACATCTGGAACTTCCAAAGGGTCCTTCACACCCTTGCTGCAACTCAAGAAGTTCCCCGACATACCCGTCTCCACTTGAGAGGAAGCACGAGAGTCCCGGCCACATCCAGAAGAGACCCGTTTCCGTCTCATAGCTCGAGAGGAGGGATCCTTTCCCTGCGTGGTCGGGAAAAAATTCCCGGCAATTCCGTCGCATCTCAAGAGGAGGCGCTCTCCACAGGAAAGGCGAGAGGAACTCCAGGGTCATGCCACCATTCCCAGAGTCCCCCAGATGTCTCAGTCCATTCCAGTGAAACCTGTTTTCCCAGCACTGCGTCGACTTTCAAGCCGAGGATCGACTCACACCACGGTGGCACGTGGGACAACCCTGTGGGAACGCCTCGTGGGAAAGCCTCTTGGGAAAGCCTCGTGGGAAAGCCTCGAGGGAAAGCCACAGATCCCTTGATCCATAAGATGGGAAGCGCGACACTGCTGCTACAGCACGGGAGGAAAGCGCACGTGCATGCCCCCACTCGAGACGAGGACTGACTCCCCTGGGGAGACTCCAGAAGTACCCCAAGATCCATGACAGCACTAGAGAGGAATCCTCAGTTTCCGGCACTGACTCCACACAAGGTCTTAGGCCTCAGCATTGACGGGAGAGGAATCCCGAGAGGCCCCCAAGCAACTCGCATGGGGACTGGCCTTTCCTGAGGCGACCAGTGCGGGTCCCTGAGGTCCCCGTCATAAGTCGAGAGCACCTGCCAAAACTCGAGAAGATTCAGGAGGTTCTCCCCTCCAGGCGAGATGAGGCCCATTTGCCGCTGAGGCGTCTCGAGGCTAATCACACCGAACCTCTGGAACATCCAAAGGGTCCTTCAAACCCTTGCTGCAACTCAAGAAGATCCCCGACATACCCGTCTCCACTCGAGCGGAAGCACGAGAGTCCCGGCCACATGCAGAGGAGCCCCGTTTCCGCCTCCTTGCTCGAGAGGAGGGATCCTTTCCCTGCGTGGTCGGGAAAGAATTCCCGGCGTTCCCGTCCATTTCAAGAGGAGGCGCTCTCCACAGGAAAGGCGAGAGTAACTCCAGGGTCGTGCCACCATTCCCAGAGTCCCCCAGATGTCTCAGTCCATTCCAGGGAAACCTGTTTTCCCTGCACTGCCTCGACTTTCAAGCCGAAGATCGACTCACACCACGGTGGCACGTGGGACAGCCCTGTGGTAAAGCCTCGAGGGAAAGCCACAGATCCCTTGATCCACGCGAAGGGGAGCATGACACTGCTGCTACAGCTCGGGAGGAAAGCACATGTGCATGCCCCCACTCGCGACGAAGTCTGACTCCCCCGGGGAGACTCCAGAAGTACCCCAAGATCCATGTCAGCACTGGAGAGGAATCCTCAGGTTCTGGCACTGACTCCACACAAGGTCCTATGCCGGGGTCCAGCCCCGGTGGATCCAGGGAATTCGAAGGGTGGCCGGCGTTTGCGTGGAAAGACTTGTTTATTTATTAATGTAAGATTAGATTAAGAAACTATAGTGTAGTAAGAAGATTAAGTGGAGGAAGAGGGCTGAATAGCTTGGTTTACGCGGAAGGCCAATAAAATTCAGGACAAGGAATTTGCACCACCTACGTTGGGCCACCGGCGCCCGATTGAATATCTAAGGGTGCCTCGCCTTAAGCTCCCTTTCGTGCGGATCTTAACAGCCGGGGCAAGTAAGTAGACCTGGCGAGCCTCCGCGCCCCAGAGATTCAGCCTGAAGTTAAAGTAAAGAGCAGAGAGAGGGAAGGGGAGAGAAGAAGAGAGAGAGAGAGACATGGGGGGAGCCAGAGTCCCAAGAAACCAGGCCGAGAGACTAGTTCGAGAAACTGGCCCCCATCCTTTATTGTTCAGAAGGCCTTTTATACTTTTGATAAAACACGGAGATCAATGGATAACACAAAATTATGTAGTGTTCGCAACCCAGATTCTTTCTGTATATCATTTTGTATACAAAAGTTCTCAGGTGATTTACATTATCTTCTGGCCAAGAGGCTTGTTAACACTTTTTGGCTCTCTTCCTTAATGAATGTTTAACTTTGTTTATCCTGAAGTGTTTTTCTTTAATCTGCATCTCCTTAAAGCATTAAAGTTACATCTCTATAGAACAAAGGTGCAGTGGGTTATAACAAAGAAGATACTTAACTCAAAGATCTAATGTTGCTAATACCATCTCTACTACTTGTTTTTCTATATACCAACTGTATCCTAAAAATAAAGGATATGAAAATTTGGCAGCAAGCATTGACCCAAAAAATGAAACTTTTAATCAGTCCTATTCTACAGATTTTGACTCCTCGGAAGCTCCTGCATTCCTAGGATGTTTTAAGCTTCCTGTGCCTCCTGCGGTCAGGAGGCCTCAAACAATCACAAGCGCAGCTGTACGAGTCCTACAGGCAGGCTAGAAAGCCATCAGAGGGTTTTTGGATTGAAACATTCTTTCAAATGCAGAAGACTAACGCCCTGAATTGACTTTTTCCAGAAAAGGTCAGAAGAGTGAAAAAGCAGAGCACAAAAACCGGCAGATTTTTGTTGGGGTACATGATTAAAAATTTCCAGAGGGGTCCCTGAAGTCTGAGCATGCCTTGCGTATGTCAGCTTCCTTCCTCATAACCTTGTCACGGGCGGGCTTCCTCACAGTGGCTCCCGGCAGTCTTAGGCCCCGGCATCGACGGGAGAGGAATACCGAGAGGCCCCCGAGCAACTCGTATGGGGACTGGCCTTTCCTGAGGCCACCAGAGCGGGTCCCTGAGGTCCCCGTCGTAAGTCAAGAGCACCTGCCGCAACTCGAGAAAATCCAGGAGGTTCTCCACTGCAGGCGAGATGAGGCCCATGTCCGCTGAGGCGTCTCGAGGCTAATCACACCTAACCTCTGGAACTACCTAAGGGTCCTTCACGACCTTGCTGCAACTCAAGAAGTTCCCCAACATACCCGTCTCCACTCGAGAGGAAGCACGAGAGTCCCGCTTCATCCAGAGGAGCCCCGTTTCGGCCTCCTAGCTCGAGAGGAGGGATCCTTCCCCTGCGTGGTCGGGAAAGAATTCCCGGCGTTTCCGTCACATCTCAAGAGGAGGCGCTCTCCACAGGAAAGGCGAGAGGAACTCCAGGGTCGTGCCAACATTCCCAGAGTCCCCCAGATGTCTCAGTCCATTCCAGGGAAACCTGTTTTTCCTGCGCTGCCTCGACTTTCAAGCCGAAGATCGACTCACACCACGGTGGCACGTGGGACAGCCCTGTGGGAAAGCCTCCTGGGCAGGCCTCGAGGGAAAGCCACAGATCCCTTGATCCACTCGACGGGAAGCGTGACACTGCTGCTAGAGCTGGGGAGGAAAGCGCACGTGCATGCCCCACTCGAGACGTGGACTGACTCCCCTGGGGAGACTCCAGAAGTACCCCAAGATCCATGCCAGCCCTGGAGAGGAATCCTCAGGTTCCGCAAACGACTCCACACAAGGTCTTAGGCCCCGGGATTGATGGGAGAGGAATCCCAAGAGTCCCCCGTGCAACTCGCATGGGGACTGGTCTTTCCTGAGGCCACCAGAGCGGGTCCCTGAGGTCCCGGTCCTAAGTTGAGAGCACCTGCCGCAACTCGAGAAAATCCAGGAGGTTCTCCCCTGCAGGCGGGATGAGGCCCTTTTCCGCTGAGACGTCTCGAGTCTAATCACACCTAAACTTTGGAACTTCGAAAGGGTCCTTCACACCCTTGCTGCAACTCAAGAAGTTCCCCGACATACCCGTCTCCACTCGAGAGGAAGCAGGAGAGCCCAGGCCACATTCAGATGAGCCGGGTTTCCGCCTCCTAGCTCGAGAGGAGGGATCCTTTCCCTGCGTGTCCGGAAAGAATTCCCGGCGTTCCCGTCGCAACTCAAGAGGAGGCGCTCTAAACAGTAAAGGTGAGAGGAACTCCAGGTCGTGCCACCATTCCCAGAGTCCCCCGGATGTCACAGTCCATTCCAGGGAAACCTGTTTTCCCTGCACTGCCTCGACTTTCAAGCCGAGGATAGAGTCACACCACGGTGGCTCGTGGGACAGCCCTGTGGGAAAGCCTCGTGGGAAAGCCTCGTGGGAAAGTCTCGAGGTAAAGCCGCAGATCCCTTGATCCACGAGAAGGGAAGCGTGACACTGCTGATACAGCTTGGGAGGTAAGCGCACGTGCATGCCCCCACACGAGACGAGGACTGACTCCCAAGGGAGACTCCAGAAGTCCGCCGAGATCCATGTCAGCACTGGAGAGAAATCCTCAGGTTCCAGCACCGACCCCACACAATGATCTAGGCCCTGGCATCGACGGCAGAGCAATCCCGAGAGGCCCCCGAGCAACTCGCATGGGGACTGGCCTTTCCTGAGGCCACCAGAGCGGGTCCCTGAGGGCCCCGTCGTAAGTCGAGGGCACCTGCCGCAACTCGAGAAAATCCAGGAGGTTCTCCCCTCTAGGCGAGATGATGCCCATTTCCACAGAGGCGTCTCGAGGGTAATCACATCTAACCTCTGGAACTTCCAAAGGATCCTTCCACCTTTGCTGCAACTCAAGAAGTTCCCCGACATACCCGTCTCCACTCGAGAGGAAGCACGAGAGTCCCGCCCACATGCACAGGACCCCCGTTTCCGCCTCATAGGACGAGAGGAGGAATCCTTTCCCTGCGTGGTGGGGAAAGAATTCCCGGCATTCCCGTCCCATCTCAAGAGGATGCGCTCTCCACAGGAAAGGCGAGAGGAACTCCAGGGTCGTGCCACCATTCCCAGAGTCTCCCAGATGTCTCAGTCCATTCCAGGGAAATCTGTTTTCCCTGCACTGCCTCGACTTTCAAGCCGAGGATCGACTCACACCACGGGGGCACGTGGGACAGCCCTGTGAGAAAGCCTCGTGGGAAAACCTCGTGGGAAAGCCTCGAGGGAAATCCACAGATGCCTTGATCCACTCGAAGGGAAGCGTGAAAATGCTGCTACAGCTCGGGAGGAAAGCGCACGTGCATGCCCCCACACGAGACGAGATCTGACTCCACTGGGGAGACTCCAGAAGTACCCCAAACTCCATGTCAGCACTGGAGAGGAATCCTCAGGTTCCAGCAATGACTCCACACAAGGTCTTAGGCCCGGGAATCGACGGGAGAGGAATCCCGAGAGACCACCGAGCATCTCGCATGGGGACTGGCCTTTCCTGAGGCCACCAGAGCGGGTTCCTGAGGTCCCCGTCGTAAGTCGAGAGCACCTGCCGCAACTCGAGAAAATCCAGGAGGTTCTCCCCTCCAGGCGAGATGAGGCCCATTTCCGCTGAGGCGTCTCGAGGCTAATCACACCTAACCTCTGGAACTTCCTATGGGTCCTTCACACCATTGCTGCAACTCAAGAAATTCCCCCACATACCCGTCTCCACTCGAGAGGAAGCACGAGAGGCCCGCCCACATCCAGAGGAGCCCCGTTTCCGCCTCCTAGCTCGAGAGTAGGGATCCTTTCCCTGCGTGTTCGGGAAAGAATTCCCGGCGTTCCCGACGCATCTCAAGAGGAGTCACTCTCCACAGGAAAGGCGAGAGGAACTCCAGGGTCGTGCCACCATTCCCAGAGTCCCCCAGATGTCTCAGTCCATTCCAGGGAAACCTGTTTTCCCTGCACTGCCTCGACTTTCAAGCCGAGGATCGACTCACACCACGGTGACACGAGGGACAACCCTGTGGGAAAGACTCGTGGGAAAGCCTCGTGGGAAAGCCTCGCAGGAAAGCCACAGATCCCTTGATCCACGCGAAGGGAAGCGCGACACTGCTGCCACAGCTCGGGAGGAAAGCGCACGTGCATGCCCCCACTCGAGACGAGAACTGACTCCCCTGGGGAGACTCCAGAAGTACCCCAAGGTCCATGTCAGCACTGGAGAAGAATCCTTAGGTTACAGCAATGACTCCATACAGGGTCTTATGCCCCAGCATCGACGGGAGAGGAATCCCGAGAGGCCCCCGAGCAACTCGCATGGGGACAGGCCTTTCCTGAGGCCACCAGAGAGTGTCCCTGAGGTCCCCGTCGTAAGTGGAGAGCACCTGCCGCACCTCGAGAAAATCCAGGAGGTTCTCCCCTCCAGGCGAGATGAGGCCCATTTCCGCTGAGGCTTCTCGAGGCTAATCACAACTAACATCTGGAAATTTCAAAGGTCCTTCACACACTTGCTGCAACTCAAGAAGACCCCAACATACCCGTCTCCACTCGAGAGAAAGCACGAGGGTCCCGTCCAGAGGAGCCCCGTTTCCGCCTCCTAGCTCGAGAGGAGGGATCCTTTCCCTGCGTGGTCGGAAAGAATTCCCGGCTTCCGTCGCATCTCAAGAGGAGGCGCTCTCCACAGGAAAGGCGAGAGGAACTCCAGGGTCGCCACACATTCCAGAGTCCCCAGATGTCTCAGTCCATTCCAGGGAAACCTGTTTTCCCTGCACTGCCTCGACTTTCAAGCGGGATCGACTCACACCAAGGTGGCACGAGGGACAACCCTGTGGGAAAGACTCGTGGGAAAGCCTCGTGGGAAAGCCTCGCGGAAAGCCACAGATCCCTTGATCCACGCGAAGGGAAGCGTGACACTGCTGCTACAGCTCGAGAGGAAATCGCACGTGCATGCCCCAATTTGAGACGAGGACTGACTCCCCTGGGAGACTCCCAGAAGTACCCAAATCCATGTCAGCATTGGAGAGGAATCTTCAGGTTCTGGCACCGACTCCAAACAGGTCTTAGGTCCCGGCATTGACGGGAGAGGAATCCGAGAGGCACCCGAAAACTCGCATGGGACTGGCCTTTCCTAAGGCCACAAGAGCATGTCCCTGAGGTCCCAGTCGTAAGTCGAGAGCACCTGCCACAACTCGGGAAAATCCAAGAGGTTCTCCGTCCAGGCGAGATGAGGCCCCATTTCCGCTGAGGCATCTCGTGGCTAATCACAC
>NW_017190917.1:0-11043 GCF_001704415.2 Capra hircus
CTCGACGGAAGCGTGACACTGCTGTTACAGCTGGGGAGGGAATCGAACTGCATGCCGCCACTCAGAGACGAGGACTGACTCCCCTGGGGAGACACTAAGAAGTACCCAAGATCCATGTCAGCAGTGGAGAGGAATCCTCAGGTTGCGTCACCCGACTCCACTCAAAAGTCTTAGGCCCTGGCATCGACGGTAGAGGAATTCGAGAGCCCCCCAAACATCTCGAATGGGGACTGGCCTTTACTCAGGCCACCAGAGCGGGTCCCTGAGGTCCCGTCGTAAGTCGACAGCCACTGCCGCACCTCGAGAAAATCCAGGAGGTTCTCCCCCTCCAGGCGGATGAGGCCCTTTTCTGCTGAGGCGTCTCGAGGTTAATAATCACACCTAACCTCTGGAACTTCCAAAGGTCCTTCACACCCTTGCTGCAACCAAGAAGTTCCCACATAGCCGTCTCCACTCGGAGGAAGCACGAGAGTCCCGCCCACATACAGAGGAGCCCGTTTCCGCCTCCTAGCTCGAGAGAAGGGATCCTTTCCCTGAGTGGTCGGGAAAGAATTCCCGGCGTTCCCGTCGCATCTCAAGAGGAGGCGCTCTCCACAGGAAAGTCGAGAGGAAGTCCAGGGTCGTGCCACCAATTCCAGATTCGCCAGATGTCTCAGTCCATTCCAGGGAAACCTGTTTTCGCTGCACTGCGTTGACTTTCAAGCCATCGATCGACTCACACCACGGTGGCACGTGGGATAGCCCTGTGGGAAAGCCTCGTGGGAAAGCCACAGATCCTTGATCCAGGCGAAGGGAAGCATGACACTGCTGCCACAGCTCCGGAGGTAAGCGCACGTGCATGCGCCCACTCAAACGAGGACTGACTCCCCTGGGGAGACTCCAGAAGTACCCCAAGATCCATGTCAGCACTGCAGAAGAATCCTCAGGTTCCGGCACCGACTCCACACAAGGTCTTAGGCCCCGGCCTCGATGGTAGAGGAATCCCGAGAGGCCCCGAGCAACTCGCATGTGGACTGGCCTTTCCTGAGGCCACCAGAGCGGGTCCCTGAGGTCCCCGTCGTAAGTCGAGAGCACCTGCCGCAACTCGAGAAAATCCAGGAGGTTCTCCCCTCCAGGCGAGATGAGGCCCATTTCCGCTGAAGCGTCTGGAGGCTAATCACACCTAACCTCTGGAACTTCCAAAGGGTCCTTCACACCCTTGCTGCCACTCAAGAAGTTCCCTGACATACCCGTCTCCTCTCGATAGGAAGCACGAGGGTCCGCCCACATCCAGAGGAGCCCCTTTCCGCCTCGTAGCTCGAGATGTGGGATCCTTTCCCTGCTTCGTCGGAAAGAATTCCCGGCGTTCCCGTCGCATCTCAAGTGGAGGCGCTCTCCACAGGAAATGCGAGAGGAACTCCAGAGTCGTGCCACCATTCCAAGAGTCCCCTAGATGTCTCAGTCCATTCCAGAGGAACCTGTTTTCCCTGCACTGCCTCGACTTTCACGCCGAGGTTCGACTCACACCTCGGCGGCATGTGGGACAGCCCTCTGGGATAGCCTCGTGTAAAGCCTGGAGGAAAAGCCACAGATCACTTGATCCACGCGACCGGAAGCGTGACACTGCTGCTACAGCTCGGGAGGAAAGCGCACGTGCATGCCCCCATTCGAGACGAAGACTGACTTCCCTGGGGGGCTCCAGAGCTACCCCAAGATCCATGTCAGCACTGTAGAGGAATCCTCAGGTTCCTGCCCCAACTCCTCGCAAGGTCTTTTTTTTTCTTTCCTTTTTTTACTCTTTTCTTTGCATTTATTTAAACACAGTTCTCAAAATTTTTGAGTGAAATTGGGCCTCCTTTGGTAAGCAAAGAACCTGAAATTAGTATTTAAAAAATGAACAGGCAAAGTCTTCAGATCATCCACAACAGGTGTAGTGTTTCCCTTCTTTTTCTCAAAACTCTGAACCAGTTTTTCCATATAGTCTTAAAAGCTAGGAGAACAAGAGTACATTTGTGGTGGAATATTATTTTCACTTGCTGATTACTAATTGAAATACCATTATCCCCTTCTAACAGCTTTAAGAAATAGCCTTTTTAAGGCATACATTGTGCAACTCATCTTATTCCTGCTATGTATAATACAGATTACATAAAGGCTGTCAAAGTCACATTTATATAAGCATTAAGCATTTGCTGTATTGAAAGATCTTTAGTTTTTAACACTAGCAGTATAGAGTTACAGAGCGTAATTTTTATCACTTAACTGCAGGTATATTAAGTATGGTATGTTTCATGGACTCGAGGAAAACGGGCATTTTTTTTCTTTAATTTACTACTGACAATCTAATCAGAACAGTTCTCCTAAGCATTGATATGTTAGAAAGAAAAGTAAAAACCAAACGTTATTGTTGCTTTTTGCCATTTGGTAGCATTTTACACACAGGCTTCAATCTTCAGAATACCCTGTATTCAGTAGAAAAACCATTTAAATGAAGTTCTGTACAATAGAAACTTCTCAGCAGTCAAAATTTTAGACTGTAAAAAAATACATGTAAAACATACTTTTCTGAAAACACTTAACTTTGAACAAAGCACCGAACTACACAAATGCAGAATGAAAACAGCATTTCAACTCCACCAAAAGTAGTCATCATAAAAGGTGTAAAAGTCACCTAACTTCACCAGGCACTGTTCACTTTTTAAACAGGAGACAATAAAAATATTGTCCACAAACAATATCCCAACTCTAGGGCAGGTTTCAGAAAGTCTTCATCTTCATGCTTTAATAGCGATGAGGTGAGTATGATCGAGATCTGGAACGTGATCTGTATCCTCCACGACTATAGTAGGGAGAAGGTGACCGTCTTCTGTATTTCTGATCCCTGTCTTGAGCAGCTCTCCATCCTCCTCCTCCTCCTCCTCCTCTGTACGATCTGCTGTAATAGTCCCGATCATCATAGCCTCGATCATAATCCTCTGTCATAGTAATCTCGACGGCGTGAGCTGCCATAGGTAGGTCTCCCCATGTAAATTCCTGCTGTTGGAGTATGTGGTCTTTTCGTTATGGAGAAGTCAACTCTGATCCTACATCCATCAAGCTCCATTCCATTGGCACGCCTCTTTTGCTTCCTTGGCATCATCTACATTTTCAAAGTATACAAAGGCAAATCCTCTTGAACGTCTAGACTGCTGGTCATATACAATAGATACATCAGCAATTGGGCCCATATTTAGAGAACATTTCTCTTAGATCTCTTTCTGTAGTATATACAAGCTCAATCCAAATACTCCAAGACAACAGTTAGGATCAGGATTTGCCCGATTCCCAACATGACGCCAGCGAGTAGACATGGGAGAATGACTGTGCTATGCCGTCTTCGATAATCTCTGCTGTAAGATCTGCTACGAGATCTTCTATGGGACCGGGACCGAGATCGTGACCTTGTATAATGCCTCCGAGAACTTCTTCTGGATCTAGACCTAGATTCCGATCTGGACCTGGACTTTGATCTGGAACGCCTGGAATCTTCCTTGGAGCGAGACCTTGCAGGGGTTATGACTTGCAGATTTCCCCAGATCCATGAGCACTTCCGCTTCTGGAAGCAGAACGGGATTCCCCCTCGCCGTAGTTCTCCTCGCCGCTGTCGCTCATGACTTTCCACTGCTGTCGCCGCTCGATGTGCTTCAATCGAAGCTGCCAACCTCTCGCACCTTCAGTGGTAGAGGCTCCGCCGCAGTCTCACACCACACACCGGTGCCCCAGGCACTGAGAACCGAAACGCTCCGCGCCGCCTCCGCTCGGGCTCTCCACACAAGGTCTTAGGCCCGCATCGACGTGAGAGGAATCCTGAGAGGCCCCCTAGCAACTCCCATGGGCACTGGCCTTTTCTGAGGCCACAGGAGCGGGTCCCTGAGGTCCCCATGCTAAGACGAGAGCACCTGCTCCAACTCAAGATAATCCAGGAGGTTCTCCCCTCCAGGCGAGATGAGGCCCATTTCCCTGAGGCATCTCGAGGCTAATCACACCTAACCTCTGAAACTTCCCAAAGGGTCTTTGACACCCCTGCGGCAAGTCAAGAAGATCACCGACATACCCGTCTCCACTCGAGATTAAGCACGAGGGTCCCACCCACATCCAGAGGAGCCCCGTTTCCGCCTCGTATCTAGAGAGGAGGGATCCTTTCCCTGCGTGGTCGGGAAAGAATTCCTGGCGTTCCCGTCGCATCTCAAGAGGAAGTGCTCTCCCACAGGAAAGGCCAGAGGAACTCCAGGGTCGTGCCACCATTCCAAGAGTTCCCCAGATGTCTCAGTCCATTCCAGAGGAACCTGTTTTCCCTGCACTGCCATGACTTTCACGCCGAGGATCGTCTCACACCAAGGTGGGCATGTGGGACAGCCCTGTGGGAAAGCCTCATGGGAAAGCCTAGAGGGAAAGCACAGATCCCTTGATCCACGCAACGGGAAGCGTGACACTGCTGCTACCGCTCAGGAGGAAAGCGCACGTGCATGCCCGCCACTCGAGACGAGGACTGACTCCCCTGGGGAGACTCCAGAAGTACCACAAGATCCATGTCAGCACTGGAGAGGAATCTTCAGGTTCCAGCCCCGACTTCACACAAGGTCTTAGGCCCCAGCATCGACAGGAGAGGAATCCTGAGAGGCCCCCTAGAAACTTGAATGGGGACTGGCCTTTCCTGAGGCCACCAGAGCTGGCCCCCTGAGGTCCCCGTCGTAAGTCGAGAGCACCTGCCGCAACTCGAGAAAATCCAGGAGGTTCTCCCCTCCAGGCGAGATGAGGCCCATTTCCACTGAGGTGTCTCGAGGCTAATCACAACCTAACCTCTGGAAACTTCCAAAAGGTACTTTACACCCTTGCTGCAACTCAAAAAGTTCCCCGACATACCCGTCTCCACTCGAGAATAAGCAAGATGGTCCCCCTACATCCACAGGAGGCGCGTTTTCCGCCTCGTCGCTCGAGATGAGGGATCCTTTCCTTCCGGGGACCAGCGTGAGGAATTCCGCCTATGGCAAAGGTCATGAGGAAGGAGGCTTGGCAATGCGCAAAGGCGTGATCAAGCCTCAGGTAACCCCCTGTTCCCGAGCATCGAACCCCAAAACCAGAGTCTGTTTTATGCTCTCACCTACACTTCTGACTTTACGGGGGCTCTCCCCCATAACTGTTTCTCTCGGAGAAGAAGTAAACGTGCAGCTTCAAGGCAATAAATATTCTTGGGCATGACAAGAGTGTTTCAGCTTGCCGACTCCTCTGAAGGTTATCTAGCCCACCTTTATAGGTTTGTCCGGCCACATGTGATTGTTTACAGCCTCCCAACCTGAGAGGCATGAGATGTTTTAGACTTACTAAAGGCAAATTATTTTGGGGAGTTAGAAATTATTAGTATAGTTGGTTAGGAATTATATTGGTGAAGGGTTCTTCATTTGTTGTGTCAAAAATTGCTGCTAATTCCCTGCTCTGGGTGGGACAAGGATATTTTAGGTCAAACCTCTCTGCTGACAGACCAGCTTGTGTGACAGGATTATCCATACTGCTGCCACTAGGCACAAGATTGTTTACTGCCTCTCAACTGTAAACAGCACAGAGAGTTTTGGAGTATTTTGAGAGTCTTAATTAGCATAGGACTTTTTCTTCTTGTTGAGTCAATGATTGCCACCAGGCCTCCATATCCTTAGGCACTTGGGAATATATTAATCAATGTATTTGGAATATAGCAAAGGAAATATAGCAGTTTTTGATGTTAGCAATACTAGACTTTTTGAGTTAATGGATTTTCACTTTTGTAATAGATCACTGTACTTTGTTATATATCACTGTGTCCTTTCTATGTAAGAATGTAACTTTATCATATCTTAAGACTAAATAGATCTTAAGGGGAGAATTGATGAAAGGATTTTCATTTGTTAGGCTGATGTTTGCTGATAAATCTCCATGTTCCCTACCCTTATAATGAATATAACTAGTATATAGGAGAAATAAGTATTAACCTTTAAGCATATAGGAGAAATAAGAATTCACCTTTAAGACTAATCATGTTAACCTTGGGTTAAATAAATTCCTTTCTTGATTGTAACTCACTACACCCTCACCCTATAGGAATGTAACTTTATTTGGAGGGTGGTGCCTGGTTTAAGAAAAAACACCCTTGGAAGAAATAAGTTTATTTGGTTATCAGAAAGAAAGGATCATAAAATGTCAGCAGGTCTCATTCATGGCCAGAAGATGATGTAAGATCCCTAAGACCTTTTTTTTATACATTTATGTGAAGCACCTGATTTTGATAAAGGTCAGGATGCCGACTCCTGCGTGACTCTGTATTCATCCCTATGTGTAACAAGAGGTATACAAGCAAAACCAAAAATAAAGAAATCAGATCAGTTTCCGGAAAGACTGATTCCCCCATGTCGCTTCTTTTTTGCTCCCGTTTTTCTGGCTGAATTCTCTACTGGAGGATGGATGCTATTCCACGTAATCCAAGTTATTCAGCCTCTTTTTCTCCAATAATCTTCCTACTACACAATCCATTTCTAATCTCTTTATATCTGGGATTAAATATGTATATTTCCAAAGACGACGACTACGTCCCCACCTTCGAATCACGCTGGATCCACCGGGGCTGGACCACGGGACTTTCCCTGCTTGGTCGGGAAAGTATTCCCGGCGTTCCCACCGCATCTCAAGAAGAGGCGCTCTCCACAGGAAAGGCGAGAGGAACTCCAGGGTCGTGCCACAATTCCAAGAGTCCCCCAGATGTCTCAGTCCATTCCAGAGGAACCTGTTTTCCCTGCACTGCCTTGATTTTCACGCCGAGGATCGACTGGCACCATGGTGGCACGTGGGACAGCGATGTGGGAAAGCCTCGTGGGAAAGCCTCGAGGGAAAGCCCCGTGAGAAATACCTCGAGGGAAAGACATAGATCTCTTGATCCACGCGACGGGCAGCGTGACACTGCTACTGCAGCTCAGGAGGTAAGCGTTCTTGCATGATCCCGCTGAGAAGAGGACTGACACCCCTGGGGAGACTCAAGAAGTACCCCAAGAACCATGTCACCACGGGAGAGGAATCCTCAGGTACCGGCCTCGAGTTCACACAAGGTCTTAGGCCCCACCATCGACGGGAGAGGAATCCTGAGAGGCCCCGTAGCCACTCGGATGGGAACTGGCCTTTCCTGACGCCACCAGAGCGGGTCCCTGAGGTCCCAGCGTACGTTGAGAACACCTGCCACAATTCGAGAAAATCCAGGAGGTTCTCCCCTCCAGGCAAGATGAGGCCAATTTCCGCTGAGGCACTCGAGGCTAATCACACCTAAACTCTGGAAATTCCAAAGGTTCCTTCACAACCTTGCTGAAACTCAAGAAGTTCCCCGACATACCGTCTCCACTCCAGAGGAAGCACGAGGGTCCCGCCCACATCCAGAGGAGCCCCGTTTCTGCCTCGGACCTCGAGATGACGGATCCTTTCCCCTGCTTGGTCGGGAAAGAATTCCCGGCGTTCCCGTCCCATCTCAAGAGGAGGCGCTCTCCACAGGAAAGGCGAGCGGAACTCCAGGGTCGTACCACCATTCCAAGAGTCCCCCAGATGTCACAGTCCATTCCAGAGGAACCTGTTTTCCCTGCACTGCCTCGACTTTCAAGCCGAGGATCGACTCACACCATGGTGGGCAGGTGGGACAGCCTGTGGGAAAGACTCTTGGGAAAGCCTTGAAGGAAAAGACTTGAGTGAAAGCTACAGATCCCTTGACCACGCGTTAGGAAGCGTGACACTGCTGCTACAGCTCGGGAGGAAAGCGCACGTGCATGCCCACACTCGAGACGAGGACTGACTTCCCTGGGGAGACTCTAGAAGTACCCCAAGAACCATGTCAGCACTGGAGAGGAATCCTCAGGATCCGGCCTCGACTCCACACAAGGTCTTAGGCCCCGGCATCGACCCAAGAGGAATCCCGAGAGTCCCCCTGGCAACTTGCATGGGGACTGGCCTTTCCTGAGGCCACGAGACAGGTTCCCTGAGGTCCCCGTCGTAATTCGAGAGCACCTGCCGTAACTCGAGAAAATCCAGGAGGTTCTCCCCTACAGGCAAAATGAGGCCTATTCCACTGACGAATCTAGAGGCTAAGCACACCTAACCTCTGGGAACTTCCAATGGTTCCTTCACCACACTTGCTGCAACTCAAGAGCTTTCCCGACATACCCGTCTACACTCAAAGGAAGCACGAGGGTCCCGCCCACATCCAGAGAAGCCCCGATCCCCCCTCGAGGCTCCAAAGGAGAGATCTTTTAACTGCTTGCATTTCCCGAGTCAAAGACCTTGTGTTGAGTTGGGACCGGAAACTGCCGGATTCCTCTCCAGTGCTGATGTGGATTTTTGGGTACTTCTGGACTCTCCACAGGGGAGTCAGTCCTCGTCTCGAGTGGGGAAATGCACGTGGGCTTTCCTCCCTAACGGTGGCAGCAGTGTCATTTGCTACCCCCGACGGGTGGATCAAGGGATGTGTGGCTTTCCCTGTAGGATTTCACATGAGGCTTTCCCACGAGGCTAACACACAGGGCTGTCCCACGTGCCCACCGTGGTGTGGAGTCGATCCTCAACGTGACAGTCAAGGCAGTGCAGGTAAAAGAGTTTCCTTTGGAATGGACTCAGTCCTCTGGGGGACTCTTGGAATGGTGGCACGACCCTGGAGTTCCTCTCGCCTTTCCTGTGGAGAGCGCTTCCTCTTGGATGCGACGGGAATGCCAGGAATTCTTTCCCGACCACGCAGGGAAAGGATCCCTCATCTCGAGCTACAAGGTGGAAAAGGGCCTTCTCTGGATGTGCCAAGGGACGCTCGCGCTTCCTCTCGAGTGGACAAGGGTATGTCGGGGAACTTCTTGAGTTGCAGCAAGGGTGTGAAGGACCTAAGGAAGTTCCAAAGGTTAGATGTGATTAGCCTCGAGTCGCCTCAGCGGAAATGGGCCTCATCTAGCCTGGAGGGGAGAATCTCCAGGATTTTCTCGAGTTGCGGTAGGTGCTCTCGATTTACGACGGGGACCACAGGGACCCTATCTGGTGGCCTCAGGAAAGGCCACTCTCCGTGCGAGTTGCTTATTGGCCTCTCAGGGATTCCTCTCCCTTCAATGCTGGGGCCTAAGACCTTTTGTGAAGTCGGGGCCGTAACTGAGAATTATTCTCCAGTGCTGACATGGATCTTGGGGTACTTCTGGAGTCTCCCCAGGGGAGTCAGTCCTCGTCTCGAGTGGGGGCATGCACGTGCCGCTTTCCCTCCCGAGCTGTGGAAGCAGAGTGTAACGCTTCCCATCGCGTGGATCAAGGGATCTGTGGCTTTCCCTCGAGGCTTTCCCTCAAGGCTTTCCCACGAGGCTTTCCTACGAGGCTTTACCACAGGGCTGTCCCACGTGCCACTGTGGTTTGAGTCGATCTTCGGCGTGAAAGTCGAGGCAGTTTGGGGAAAACAGGTTCCTCTGAAATGGACTGAGACATCTGGGGACTCTTGAATGGTGGCACGACCCTGGAGTTCCTCTCGCCTTTCCTGTGGAGAGCGCTTCCTCTTGGATGCGACGGGAATGCCAGGAATTCTTCCCGACCACGCAGGGAAAGGATCCCTCATCTCGAGCTACAAGGTGGAAAAGGGCCTTCTCTGGATGTGGCAAGGGACGCTCGCGCTTCCTCTCGAGTGGACAAGGGTATGTCGGGGAACTTCTTGAGTTGCAGCAAGGGTGTGAAGGACCCTAAGGAAGTTCCAAAGGTTAGATGTGATTAGCCTCGAGTCGCCTCAGCGGAAATGGGGCCTCATCTAGCCTGGAGGGGAGAATCTCCAGGATTTTCTCGAGTTGCGGTAGGTGCTCTCGATTTAACGACGGGGACCACAGGGACCCTATCTGGTGGCCTCAGGAAAGGCCACTCTCCGTGCGAGTTGCTTATTGGCCTCTCAGGATTCCTCTCCCTTCAATGCTGGGGCCTAAGACCTTTTGTGAAGTCGGGGCCGTAAACTGAGAATTATTCTCCAGTGCTGACATGGATCTTGGGGTACTTCTGGAGTCTCCCCAGGGGAGTCAGTCCTCGTCTCGAGTGGGGGCATGCACGTGCGCTTTCCTCCCGAGCTGTGGAAGCAGTGTAAACGCTTCCCATCGCGTGGATCAAGGGATCTGTGGCTTTCCCTCGAGGCTTTCCCTCAAGGACGAGGCTTTCCTACGAGGCTTTATGTCCCACGTGCCACTGTGGTTTGAGTCGATCTTCGCGTGAAAGTCGAGGCAGTTTGGGGAAAACAGGTTCCTCTGAAATGGACTGAGACATCTGGGGGACTCTTGGAATGGTGGCCTGACCTGGAGTACCTATCCCTTTCCTGTGGAGAGGGCCTCCTCTTGAGATGCGACGGGAACCTCGGGAATTCTTTTTCGACCAAGTAGGGAAAGGATCCCTCATCTCGAGCAAAGAGGCGGAAACGGGGCTCCTTTGATGTGGGCGGGTGCAGCCAGTGTGAGGAATCCCGCCCATGACAAGGTCATGAGGAAGGAAGCTGACATACGCAAGGCGTGCTCAGACTTCAGGGACCCCTCTGGAAATTCCTAAGCATGTACCCCAGCAAAAATCTGCCGGCTTTTGTGCTCTGCTTTTCCACTCTTCTGACATTTTCTGGAAAAAGTCAATTCAGGGCTTTAGTCTTCTGCATTTGAAAGAGTGTTTCAATCCAAAAACCCTCTGATGGCTTTCTAGCCTGCCTGCAGGACTCGTACAGCTGCGCATGTGATTGTTTGAGGCCTCCTGACCGCAGGAGGCACAGGAAGCTTAAAACATCCTAGGAATGTAGGAGCTTCCGAGGAGTCAAAATCTTTAGAATAGGACTGATTAAAGGTTTCATTTTTTGGGTCAATGCTTGCTGCCAAATTTTCATATCCTTTATTTTTAGATATAGTTGGTATATAGAAAAACAAGTAGTAGACCTGGTATTAGCAACATTAGATCTTCGAGTTAAGTACCTTCTTTGTTATATCCCACTGCACCTTTGTTCTATAGAGATGTAACTTTAATGCTTTAAGGAGATGCAAATTAAAG